>NW_022604322.1:0-34954 GCF_008692095.1 Etheostoma spectabile
CATGTTAACCCAGCCTCAGTGAATTTTTTTGGGGCTTAGAGTTGAGGCGGTAGCCTTGGAGGTCAAAGGAACTCTCACAGCCAATCACTGGGCCTTGGGAGTAAGTGGGTGAGGGTAATGGAGTATGTTAACCCAGCCTCAGTGTGTACCTTGGACTTAGAGTGTAGGCCTGTAGCCCTGGAGATCATCAGCCAGACTAAAAGCACCTTACTGGGCCTTGGGAGGGAGTGTGAGGGTTCTGGGGTATTTTAACCCAGCCTCAGTGCATCGTTATGATGCTTAGAGTGGGACCTGTAGCCCTGGAGTTCAAAGGCCAGCCTCACAGCCACTAATGGGCCTTGGGAGTGAGGGTGAGGGTGCTGGAGCATGTTAACCAGCCTCAGTGCATGTATCTGGGACTTAGAGTGGAGACCTTAGCCCTGGAGGTCTTCAGCCAGACTTATATCCACTTTCTGGTCCTTGGGAAGGAGAATGAGGTGCCGGAGGGTGTTAACCCAGCCTCAGTGAATATAACGGGATTTTAGTGGAGGCTGTATCCCTGTAGGCCGAAGGCCAGACTGAAAGCCAT
This sequence comes from Etheostoma spectabile, assembly GCF_008692095.1. Classification (NCBI taxonomy): domain Eukaryota; kingdom Metazoa; phylum Chordata; class Actinopteri; order Perciformes; family Percidae; genus Etheostoma; species Etheostoma spectabile. The sequence goes on from NW_022604322.1 coordinate 569, forward strand.
ACTGGGCCTTGGGAGGGAGCATGGGGGTGCTGGAGGGTGTCAACCCAGCCTGGAGGTCATCAGCCAGACTTAGAGCCACTTACGTCTTCTTGGGAGGGATTGTGAGGGTTCTGGGGTATGTTACGCAGTCTCAGTGTATCGTTTTGGGGCTTAGAGTGGAGGGCTGTAGCCTGGAGGTCAACGGCCAGCTTCAGAGAAACTCACTGGGCTTGGACAGGAGTGTGAGGATGCTGGGCCATGTTACCAGCCTCAGTGCATTGTTTTGGGGCGTAGACTGGAGGCCGGTAGCCTTGGAGGTCAAGGCAACTCTCACAGCCAATCACTGGGCCTTGGGAGTAAGTGTGAGGGTAATGGAGTATGTTAACCAGCCTCAGTGCATGTACTTGGACTTAGAGTGTAGGCTTGTAGCCTGGAGGTCATCAGCCAGACTTAGAGCACCTTACAGGGCCTGGGTGGGAGTGTGAGGGTTCTGGGGTATTTTAACCAGCCTCAGTGCATCGTTATGGGGCTTAGAGTTGAGACTGTAGCCCTGGAGTTCAAGGCCAGCCTCACAGCACTAACTGGGCCTTGGGAGAGGGTGGAGGGTGCTGGAGCATTAAAACCAGCCTCAGTGCATATATCTGGGACTTAGAGTGGAGACCTTAGGCCCTGGAGGTATTCAGCAGACTTATATCCAATTTCTGGTCCTTGGGAGGGAGAATGAGGGTGCTGGAGGGTGTTAACCAGCCCAGTGAATATAACCGGGACTTTGAGGGAGGCTGTATCCCTGTAGGTCGAAGGCCAGACTGAAAGCCACTTATGGGCCTTGGGAGGGAGCATGGGGCGGGACGGGTAACCCAGCCTGGAGGTCATCAACCAGAATTAGAGCCACTTACTGGGCCTTGGGAGTGAGTGTGAGGGTGCTGGGCCATGTTTCTCAGCCTCAGTGCACAGTAGTTTTGGGTTAGAGTTGAGGCCTGTAGCCCTGGAGTTCAAAGGCCAGCATCAAAGCCAATTACTGGGCCTTGGGAGGGAGCATGAGGGTGCTAGAAGATTTTAACCCAGGCTCAGTGCATATACTGGACTAAGAGTGGAGGCTGTATCCTTGGAGGTCAAAAGCAAGGGACAGCCACTTACTGGGCCTTGGAGGGTGCATGGTGGTGCTGGAAGGTGTTAACCCTGCCGGGAGGTCATCAGCAGGAATCAGAGCCACTTACTGGGCCTTGGGAGTGAATGTGAGGTTGCTGGACCATGTTTACCCTGCCTCAGTGCATAGGTTTGGGGCTTAGAGTTGAGGGCTGTAGCCTTGGAGGTCAAAGTCCAGCATCAAAGCCAATCACTGGGCCTGGGAGTGAGTGTGATAGTGCAAGACTATGTTAAACCAGCCCTGCATGAAACTGGGACTTAGAGTGAGGCCTGTAGCCCTGGGGGTCATCAGCCAGACTGACACCACTTCCACGGCCTTGGGAGGGAGCATGGGGGTGCTGGAGGGTGTCAACCCAGCTGGAGGTCATCAGCCAGACTTAAAGCCACTCTTACTGTTCTTGGGAGGGAATGTGAGGGTTCTGGGGTATGTTACCGCAGCTCAGTGATCGTTTTGGGGCTTAGAGTGGAGGGCTGTAGCCCTGGAGGTCAACGGCCAGCTTCAGAGAAACTCACTGGGCCTGGACGGGAGTTTGAGGATGCTGGGCCATGTTAACCCAGCCTCAGTGCATTGTTTGGGGCTTAGAGTGGAGGGCGGTAGCCTTGGAGGTCAAAGGCAACTCTCACAGCAAATCACTGGGCCTTGGGAGTAAGTGTGAGGGTAATGGAGCATGTTAACCCAGCCTCAGTGCATGTACCTTGGACTTAGAGTGTAGGCCTGTAGCCCTGGAGGTCATCAGCCAGACTTAGAGCTCCTTACTGGGCCTTGGGAGGGAGTGTGAGGGTTCTGGGGTATTTTAACCCAGCCTCAGTGCATCGTTATGGGGCTTTGAGTGGAGACCTGTAGCCCTGGAGTTCAAAGGCCAGCCTCAAAGCCACTAACTGGGCCTGGGAGTGAGGGTGAGGGTGCTGGATTATGTTAACCTAGCCTCAGTGCATGTATCGGGACTTAGAGTGGAGACCTTTAGCCCTGGAGGTCTTCAGCCAGACTATATCCACTTTCTGGTCCTTGGGAGGGAGAATGAGGGTGCTGGAGGGTGTTAACCCAGCCTCAGTGAATATAACCGGACTTGAGTGGAGGCCTGTATCCCTGTAGGTCGAAGGCCAGACTGAAAGCCACTTACTGGGCTTGGGAGGGAGCATGTGGGTGCGGGAGGGTGTTAACCCAGCCTGGAGGTCATCAACCAGAATTAGAGCCACTTACTGGGCCTTGGGAGTGAGTGTGAGGGTGCTGGGCCATGTTTACCCAGCCTCAGTGCATAGTTTTGGGGCTTAGAGTTGAGGCTGTAGCCCTGGAGTTCAAAGGCCAGCATCAAAGCCAATTACTGGGCCTTGGGAGGGAGCATGAGGGTGCTAGAAGATTTTAACCCAGTCTCAGTGCATATAACTCGGACTAAGAGTGGAGGCCTGTATCCTTGGAGGTCAAAAGCCAGACTGACAGCCACTTACTGGGCCTTGGGAGGGTGCATGGTGGTGCTGGAAGGTTTTAACCTTGCCTGGAGGTCATCAGCCAGAATCAGAGCCACTTACTGGGCCTTGGAGTGAATGTGATGTTGCTGGGACCATGTTTGCCCAGCCTCAGTGCATAGGTTTGGGGCTTAGAGTTGAGGGCTGTAGCCTGGAGGTCAAAGGCCAGCATCAAAGCCAATCACTGGGCCTTGGGAGTGAGTGTGATGGTGCAAGACTATGTTAACCCAGCCACAGTGCATGAAACTGGGACTTAGAGTTGAGGCCTTTAGCCCTGGCGGTCATCAGCCAGACTGACACCCACTTACAGGGCCTGGGAGGGAGCATAGGGGTGCTGGAGGGTGTCAACCCAGCCTGGAGGTCATCAGCCAGACTTAGAGCCACTTGTTCTTGGGAGGGATTGTGAGGGTTCTGGGGTATGTTACCGCAGCCTCAGTGCATCGTTTGGGGCTTAGAGTGGAGGGTTGTAGCCCTGGAGGTCAACGGCCAGCTGCAGAGAAACTCAATGGGCCTTGGACGGGAGTTTGAGGATGCTGGGCCATGTTAACCCAGCCTCAGTGCATTGTTTTGGGGCTTAGAGTGGAGGCCGGATAGCCTTGGAGGTCAAAGGCAACTCTCACAGCCAATCACGGGCCTTGGGAGTAAGTGTGAGGGTAATGGAGCATGTTAACCCAGCCTCAGTGCATGTACCTTGGACTTAGAGTGTAGGCCTGTAGCCCTGGAGGTCATCAGCCAGACTTAGAGCACCTTACTGGGCCTTGGGAGGGAGTGTGAGGGTTCTGGGTATTTAACCCACCCTCAGTGCATCGTTATGGGGCTTAGAGTGGAGACCTGTAGCCCTGGAGTTCAAAGGCCAGCCTCACAGCCACTAACTGGGCCTGGGAGTGAGGGTGAGGGTGCTGGAGCATGTAACCCAGCCTCAGTGCATGTACCTGGACTTAGAGTGTAGGCCTGTAGCCTGGAGGTCATCAGCCAGACTTAGAGCACCTTACTGGGCCTTGGGAGGGAGTGTGAGGGTTCTGGGGTATTTTACCCAGCCTCAGTGCATCGTTATGGGGCTTAGAGTGGAGACCTGTAGCCCTGGAGTTCAAAGGCCAGCCTCACAGCCACTAACTGGGCCTTGGGAGTGAGGGTAAGGGTGCTGGAGCATGTTAAACCCAGCCTCAGGCATGGATCTGGGACTTAGAGTGGAGACCTTTAGCCTGGAGGTCTTCAGCCAGACTATATCCACTTTCTGGTCTGGGAGGGAGAATGAGGGTGCTGGAGGGTGTAACCCAGCCTCAGTGAATATAACTGGGACTTGAGTGGAGGCCTGTATACCTGTAGGTCAAAGGCCAGACTGAAAGCCTTACTGGGCCTTGGAGGGAGCATGTGGGTGCGGGAGGGTGTCAACCCAGCCTGGAGGTCATGAGCCAGACTTAGAGCCACTACTTGTTCTTGGGAGGGATTGTGAGGGTTCTGGGGTATGTTACCGCAGCCTCAGTGCATCGTTTTGGGGCTTAGAGTGGAGGGCTGTAGCCCTGGAGGTCAACGGCCAGCTTCAGAGAAACTCACTGGGCCTTGGGAGGGAGTGTGAGGATGCTGGGCCATGTTAACCCGCCTCAGTGCATCGTTATGGGGCTTAGAGTGAGGCTGTAGCCCTGGAGGTCAAAGGCCACTCTCACAGCCAATCACTGGGCCTTGGGAGTAAGTGTGAGGGTAATGGAGCATGTTAACCCAGCCTCAGTGCATGTACCTGGGACTTAGAGTGTAGGCCTGTAGCCCTGGAGGTCATCAGCCAGACTTAGAGCACCTTACTGGGCCTTGGGAGGGAGTGTGAGGGTTCTGGGGTATTTTGACCCAGCCTCAGTGCATCGTTATGGGGCTTAGAGTGGAGACCTGTAGCCCTGGAGTTCAAAGGCCAGCCTCAAAGCCACTAACTGGGCCTTGGGAGTGAGGGTGAGGGTGCTGGAGCATGTTAACCCAGCCTCAGTGCATGTATCTGGGACTTAGAGTGGAGACCTTTAGCCCTGGAGGTCTTCAGCCAGACTTATATCCACTTTCTGGTCCTTGGGAGGGAGAATGAGGGTGCTGGAGGGTGTTAACCCAGCCTCAGTGAACATAACTGGGACTTTGAGTGGAGGCCTGTATACCTGTAGGTCGAAGGCCAGACTGAAAGCCACTTACTGGGCCTTGGGAGGGAGCATGTGGGTGCGGGAGGGTGTCAACCCAGCCTGGAGGTCATCAGCCAGACTTAGAGCCACTTACTTGTTCTTGGGAGGGATTGTGGGGGTTCTGGGGTATGTTACCGCAGCCTCAGGTCATCGTTTTGGGGCTCAGAGTGGAGGGCTGTAGCCCTGGAGGTCAACGGCCAGATTCAGAGAAACTTACTGGGCCTTGGACGGGAGTGTGAGGATGCTGGGCCATGTTAACCCAGCCTCAGTGAATTTTTTTGGGGCTTAGAGTTGAGGCCGGTAGCCTTGGAGGTCAAAGGCAACTCTCACAGCCAATCACTGGGCCTTGGGAGTAAGTGTGAGGGTAATGGAGTATGTTAACCCAGCCTCAGTGCATGTACCTTGGACTTAGAGTGTAGGCCTGTAGCCCTGGAGATCATCAGCCAGACTTAAAGCACCTTACTGGGCCTTGGGAGGGAGTGTGAGGGTTCTGGGGTATTTTAACCCAGCCTCAGTGCATCGTTATGATGCTTAGAGTGGAGACCTGTAGCCCTGGAGTTCAAAGGCCAGCCTCACAGCCACTAACTGGGCCTTGGGAGTGAGGGTGAGGGTGCTGGAGCATGTTAACCCAGCCTCAGTGCATGTATCTGGGACTTAGAGTGGAGACCTTTAGCCCTGGAGGTCTTCAGCCAGACTTATATCCACTTTCTGGTCCTTGGGAAGGAGAATGAGGGTGCCGGAGGGTGTTAACCCAGCCTCAGTGAATATAACTGGGACTTTTAGTGGAGGCCTGTATCCCTGTAGGCCGAAGGCCAGACTGAAAGCCACTTACTGGGCCTTGGGAGGGAGCATGGGGGTGCTGGAGGGTGTCAACCCAGCCTGGAGGTCATCAGCCAGACTTAGAGCCACTTACGTCTTCTTGGGAGGGATTGTGAGGGTTCTGGGGTATGTTAACGCAGTCTCAGTGTATCGTTTTGGGGCTTAGAGTGGAGGGCTGTAGCCCTGGAGGTCAACGGCCAGCTTCAGAGAAACTCACTGGGCCTTGGACAGGAGTGTGAGGATGCTGGGCCATGTTAACCCAGCCTCAGTGCATTGTTTTGGGGCTTAGACTGGAGGCCGGTAGCCTTGGAGGTCAAAGGCAACTCTCACAGCCAATCACTGGGCCTTGGGAGTAAGTGTGAGGGTAATGGAGTATGTTAACCCAGCCTCAGTGCATGTACCTTGGACTTAGAGTGTAGGCTTGTAGCCCTGGAGGTCATCAGCCAGACTTAGAGCACCTTACTGGGCCTTGGGTGGGAGTGTGAGGGTTCTGGGGTATTTTAACCCAGCCTCAGTGCATCGTTATGGGGCTTAGAGTTGAGACCTGTAGCCCTGGAGTTCAAAGGCCAGCCTCACAGCCACTAACTGGGCCTTGGGAGTGAGGGTGAGGGTGCTGGAGCATTAAAACCAGCCTCAGTGCATGTATCTGGGACTTAGAGTGGAGACCTTTAGCCCTGGAGGTCTTCAGCCAGACTTATATCCACTTTCTGGTCCTTGGGAGGGAGAATGAGGGTGCTGGAGGGTGTTAACCCAGCCTCAGTGAATATAACCGGGACTTTGAGTGGAGGCCTGTATCCCTGTAGGTCGAAGGCCAGACTGAAAGCCACTTACTGGGCCTTGGGAGGGAGCATGTGGGTGCGGGAGGGTGTTAACCCAGCCTGGAGGTCATCAACCAGAATTAGAGCCACTTACTGGGCCTTGGGAGTGAGTGTGAGGGTGCTGGGCCATGTTTTCTCAGCCTCAGTGCACAGTTTTGGGGCTTAGAGTTGAGGCCTGTAGCCCTGGAGTTCAAAGGCCAGCATCAAAGCCAATTACTGGGCCTTGGGAGGGAGCATGAGGGTGCTAGAAGATTTTAACCCAGGCTCAGTGCATATAACTCGGACTAAGAGTGGAGGCCTGTATCCTTGGAGGTCAAAAGCAAGGCTGACAGCCACTTACTGGGCCTTGGGAGGGTGCATGGTGGTGCTGGAAGGTGTTAACCCTGCCTGGAGGTCATCAGCAGGAATCAGAGCCACTTACTGGGCCTTGGGAGTGAATGTGAGGTTGCTGGACCATGTTTACCCTGCCTCAGTGCATAGGTTTGGGGCTTAGAGTTGAGGGCTGTAGCCTTGGAGGTCAAAGTCCAGCATCAAAGCCAATCACTGGGCCTTGGGAGTGAGTGTGATAGTGCAAGACTATGTTAACCCAGCCACAGTGCATGAAACTGGGACTTAGAGTTGAGGCCTGTAGCCCTGGGGGTCATCAGCCAGACTGACACCCACTTACACGGCCTTGGGAGGGAGCATGGGGGTGCTGGAGGGTGTCAACCCAGCCTGGAGGTCATCAGCCAGACTTAAAGCCACTTACTTGTTCTTGGGAGGGAATGTGAGGGTTCTGGGGTATGTTACCGCAGCCTCAGTGCATCGTTTTGGGGCTTAGAGTGGAGGGCTGTAGCCCTGGAGGTCAACGGCCAGCTTCAGAGAAACTCACTGGGCCTTGGACGGGAGTTTGAGGATGCTGGGCCATGTTAACCCAGCCTCAGTGCATTGTTTTGGGGCTTAGACTGGAGGCCGGTAGCCTTGGAGGTCAAAGGCAACTCTCACAGCAAATCACTGGGCCTTGGGAGTAAGTGTGAGGGTAATGGAGCATGTTAACCCAGCCTCAGTGCATGTACCTTGGACTTAGAGTGTAGGCCTGTAGCCCTGGAGGTCATCAGCCAGACTTAGAGCTCCTTACTGGGCCTTGGGAGGGAGTTTGAGGGTTCTGGGGTATTTTAACCCAGCCTCAGTGCATCGTTATGGGGCTTTGAGTGGAGACCTGTAGCCCTGGAGTTCAAAGGCCAGCCTCAAAGCCACTAACTGGGCCTTGGGAGTGAGGGTGAGGGTGCTGGATTATGTTAACCTAGCCTCAGTGCATGTATCCGGGACTTAGAGTGGAGACCTTTAGCCCTGGAGGTCTTCAGCCAGACTTATATCCACTTTCTGGTCCTTGGGAGGGAGAATGAGGGTGCTGGAGGGTGTTAACCCAGCCTCAGTGAATATAACCGGGACTTTGAGTGGAGGCCTGTATCCCTGTAGGTCGAAGGCCAGACTGAAAGCCACTTACTGGGCCTTGTGAGGGAGCATGTGGGTGCGGGAGGGTGTTAACCCAGCCTGGAGGTCATCAACCAGAATTAGAGCCACTTACTGGGCCTTGGGAGTGAGTGTGAGGGTGCTGGGCCATGTTTACCCAGCCTCAGTGCATAGTTTTGGGGCTTAGAGTTGAGGCCTGTAGCCCTGGAGTTCAAAGGCCAGCATCAAAGCCAATTACTGGGCCTTGGGAGGGAGCATGAGGGTGCTAGAAGATTTTAACCCAGTCTCAGTGCATATAACTCGGACTAAGAGTGGAGGCCTGTATCCTTGGAGGTCAAAAGCCAGACTGACAGCCACTTACTGGGCCTTGGGAGGGTGCATGGTGGTGCTGGAAGGTTTTAACCTTGCCTGGAGGTCATCAGCCAGAATCAGAGCCACTTACTGGGCCTTGGGAGTGAATGTGATGTTGCTGGACCATGTTTGCCCAGCCTCAGTGCATAGGTTTGGGGCTTAGAGTTGAGGGCTGTAGCCTTGGAGGTCAAAGGCCAGCATCAAAGCCAATCACTGGGCCTTGGGAGTGAGTGTGATGGTGCAAGACTATGTTAACCCAGCCACAGTGCATGAAACTGGGACTTAGAGTTGAGGCCTGTAGCCCTGGCGGTCATCAGCCAGACTGACACCCACTTACAGGGCCTCGGGAGGGAGCATGGGGTGCTGGAGGGTGTCAACCCAGCCTGGAGGTCATCAGCCAGACTTAGAGCCACTTGTTCTTGGGAGGGATTGTGAGGGTTCTGGGGTATGTTACCGCAGCCTCAGTGCATCGTTTTGGGGCTTAGAGTGGAGGGTTGTAGCCCTGGAGGTCAACGGCCAGCTCCAGAGAAACTCAATGGGCCTTGGACGGGAGTTTGAGGATGCTGGGCCATGTTAACCCAGCCTCAGTGCATTGTTTGGGGCTTAGAGTGGAGGCCGGTAGCCTTGGAGGTCAAAGGTAACTCTCACAGCCAATCACTGGGCCTTGGGAGTAAGTGTGAGGGTAATGGAGCATGTTAACCCAGCCTCAGTGCATGTACCTTGGACTTAGAGTGTAGGCCTGTAGCCCTGGAGTCATCAGCCAGACTTAGAGCACCTTACTGGGCCTTGGGAGGGAGTGTGAGGGTTCTGGGGTATTTTAACCCACCCTCAGTGCATCGTTATGGGGCTTAGAGTGGAGACCTGTAGCCCTGGAGTTCAAAGGCCAGCCTCACAGCCACTAACTGGGCCTTGGGAGTGAGGGTGAGGGTGCTGGAGCATGTTAACCCAGCCTCAGTGCATGTACCTTGGACTTAGAGTGTAGGCCTGTAGCCCTGGAGGTCATCAGCCAGACTTAGAGCACCTTACTGGGCCTTGGGAGGGAGTGTGAGGGTTCTGGGGTATTTTAACCCAGCCTCAGTGCATCGTTATGGGGCTTAGAGTGGAGACCTGTAGCCCTGGAGTTCAAAGGCCAGCCTCACAGCCACTAACTGGGCCTTGGGAGTGAGGGTAAGGGTGCTGGAGCATGTTAACCCAGCCTCAGTGCATGGATCTGGGACTTAGAGTGGAGACCTTTAGCCCTGGAGGTCTTCAGCCAGACTTATATCCACTTTCTGGTCCTTGGGAGGGAGAATGAGGGTGCTGGAGGGTGTTAACCCAGCCTCAGTGAATATAACTGGGACTTTGAGTGGAGGCCTGTATACCTGTAGGTCAAAGGCCAGACTGAAAGCCACTTACTGGGCCTTGGGAGGGAGCATGTGGGTGCGGGAGGGTGTCAACCCAGCCTGGAGGTCATGAGCCAGACTTAGAGCCACTTACTTGTTCTTGGGAGGGATTGTGAGGGTTCTGGGGTATGTTACCGCAGCCTCAGTGCATCGTTTTGGGGCTTAGAGTGGAGGGCTGTAGCCCTGGAGGTCAACGGCCAGCTTCAGAGAAACTCACTGGGCCTTGGACGGGAGTGTGAGGATGCTGGGCCATGTTAACCCAGCCTCAGTGCATTTTTTTGGGGCTTAGAGTTGAGGCTGGTAGCCTTGGAGGTCAAAGGCAACTCTCACAGCCAATCACTGGGCCTTGGGAGTAAGTGTGAGGGTAATGGAGCATGTTAACCCAGCCTCAGTGCATGTACCTTGGACTTAGAGTGTAGGCCTGTAGCCCTGGAGGTCATCAGCCAGACTTAGAGCACCTTACTGGGCCTTGGGAGGGAGTGTGAGGGTTCTGGGGTATTTTAACCCGGCCTCAGTGCATCGTTATGGGGCTTAGAGTGGAGACCTGTAGCCCTGGAGTTCAAAGGCCAGCCTCACAGCCCCTAACTGGGCCTTGGGTGTGAGGGTGAGGGTGCTGGAGCATGTTTACCCAGCCTCAGTGCATGTATCTGGGACTTAGAGTGTAGGCCTGTAGCCCTGGAGGTCATCAGCCAGACTTAGAGTCACTTATGGTGCCTTGGGAGGGAGTGTGAGGGTTCTGGGGTAGGTTTAACCCAGCCTCAGTGCATGTATATGGGACTTAGAGTGGAGACCTTTAGCCCTGGAGGTCTTCAGCCAGACTTATATCCACTTTGGGTCCTTGGGAGGGAGAATGAGGGTGCTGGAGGGTGTTAACCCAGCCTCAGTGAACATAACTGGGACTTTGAGTGGAGGCCTGTATACCTGTAGGTCGAAGGCCAGACTGAAAGCCACTTACTGGGCCTTGGGAGGGAGCATGTGGGTGCGGGAGGGTGTCAACCCAGCCTGGAGGTCATCAGCCAGACTTAGAGCCACTTACTTGTTCTTGGGAGGGATTGTGGGGTTCTGGGGTATGTTACCGCAGCCTCAGGTCATCGTTTTGGGGCTCAGAGTGGAGGGCTGTAGCCTGGAGGTCAACGGCCAGATTCAGAGAAACTTACTGGGCCTTGGACGGGAGTGTGAGGATGCTGGGCCATGTTAACCCAGCCTCAGTGAATTTTTTTGGGGCTTAGAGTTGAGGCCGGTAGCCTTGGAGGTCAAAGGCAACTCTCACAGCCAATCACTGGGCCTTGGGAGTAAGTGTGAGGGTAATGGAGTATGTTAACCCAACCTTGGACTTAGAGTGTAGGCTTGTAGCCCTGGAGGTCATCAGCCAGACTTAGAGCACCTTACTGGGCCTTGGGTGGGAGTGTGAGGGTTCTGGGGTATTTTAACCCAGCCTCAGTGCATCGTTATGGGGCTTAGAGTGGAGACCTGTAGCCCTGGAGTTCAAAGGCCAGCCTCACAGCCACTAACTGGGCCTTGGGATTGAGGGTGAGGGTGCTGGAGAATGTAAACCCAGCCTCAGTGCATGTATCTGGGACTTAGAGTGGAGACCTTTAGCCCTGGAGGTCTTCAGCCAGACTTATATCCACTTTCTGGTCCTTGGGAGGGAGAATGAGGGTGCTGGAGGGTGTTAACCCAGCCTCAGTGAATATAACCGGGACTTTGAGTGGAGGCCTGTATCCCTGTAGGTCGAAGGCCAGACTGAAAGCCACTTACTGGGCCTTGGGAGGGAGCATGTGGGTGCGGGAGGGTGTTAACCCAGCCTGGAGGTCATCAACCAGAATTAGAGCCACTTACTGGGCCTTGGGAGTGAGTGTGAGGGTGCTGGGCCATGTTTTCTCAGCCTCAGTGCACAGTTTTGGGGCTTAGAGTTGAGGCCTGTAGCCCTGGAGTTCAAAGGCCAGCATCAAAGCCAATTACTGGGCCTTGGGAGGGAGCATGAGGGTGCTAGAAGATTTTAACCCAGGCTCAGTGCATATAACTCGGACTAAGAGTGGAGGCCTGTATCCTTGGAGGTCAAAAGCAAGGCTGACAGCCACTTACTGGGCCTTGGGAGGGTGCATGGTGGTGCTGGAAGGTGTTAACCCTGCCTGGAGGTCATCAGCAGAATCAGAGCCACTTACTGGGCCTTGGGAGTGAATGTGAGGTTGCTGGACCATGTTTACCCAGCCTCAGTGCATAGGTTTGGGGCTTAGAGTTGAGGGCTGTAGCCTTGGAGGTCAAAGTCCAGCATCAAAGCCAATCACTGGGCCTTGGGAGTGAGTGTGATACTGCAAGACTATGTTAACCCAGCCACAGTGCATGAAACTGGGACTTAGAGTTGAGGCCTGTAGCCCTGGGGGTCATCAGCCAGACTGACACCCACTTACACGGCCTTGGGAGGGAGCATGGGGGTGCTGGAGGGTGTCAACCCAGCCTGGAGGTCATCAGCCAGACTTAAAGCCACTTACTTGTTCTTGGGAGGGATGTGAGGGTTCTGGGGTATGTTACCGCAGCCTCAGTGCATCGTTTTGGGGCTTAGAGTGGAGGGCTGTAGCCCTGGAGGTCAACGGCCAGCTTCAGAGAAACTCACTGGGCCTTGGACGGGAGTTTGAGGATGCTGGGCCATGTTAACCAGCCTCAGTGCATTGTTTTGGGGCTTAGACTGGAGGCCGGTAGCCTTGGAGGTCAAAGGCAACTCTCACAGCAAATCACTGGGCCTTGGGAGTAAGTGTGAGGGTAATGGAGCATGTTAACCCAGCCTCAGTGCATGTACCTTGGACTTAGAGTGTAGGCCTGTAGCCCTGGAGGTCATCAGCCAGACTTAGAGCTCCTTACTGGGCCTTGGGAGGGAGTGTGAGGGTTCTGGGGTATTTTAACCCAGCCTCAGTGCATCGTTATGGGGCTTTGAGTGGAGACCTGTAGCCCTGGAGTTCAAAGGCCAGCCTCACAGCCACTAACTGGGCCTTGGGAGTGAGGGTGAGGGTGCTGGATTATGTAACCTAGCCTCAGTGCATGTATCGGGACTTAGAGTGGAGACCTTTAGCCCTGGAGGTCTTCAGCCAGACTTATATCCACTTTCTGGTCCTTGGGAGGGAGAATGAGGGTGCTGGAGGGTGTTAACCCAGCCTCAGTGAATATAAGGGACTTTGAGTGGAGGCCTGTATCCCTGTAGGTCGAAGGCCAGACTGAAAGCCACTTACTGGGCCTTGGAGGGAGCATGTGGGTGCGGGAGGGTGTTAACCCAGCTGGAGGTCATCAACCAGAAGTAGAGCCACTTACTGGGCCATTGGGGAGTGAGTGTGAGGTGCTGGGCCATGTTTACCCAGCCTCAGTGCAGTTTTGGGGCTTAGAGTTGAGGCCGGTAGCCCTGGAGTTCAAAGGCCAGCATCAAAGCCAATTACTGGGCCTTGGGAGGGAGATGGGTGCTAGAAGATTTTAACCCAGCTCAGTGCATATAGCTGGACTAAGAGGGAGGCCTGTATCCTTGGAGGTCAAAAGCCAGACTGACAGCCACTTACTGGGCCTTGGAGGGTGCATGGTGGTGCGGAGGGTGTTAATCCTGCCTGGAGGTCATCAGCCAGAATCAGAGCCATTACTGGTCTTGGGAGTGAGTGTGAGGTTGTGGACAATGTTTACCCAGCCTCAGTGCATAGTTTGGCGCTTAGAGTTGAGGGCTATAGCCTTGGAGGTCAAAGGCAGCATCAAAGCCAAACTGGGCCTTGGGAGTGAGTGTGAGGTGCAAGACTATGTTAACAGCCACAGTGCATGAAAAGGGACTTAGAGTTGAGGCCTGTAGCCCTGGGGTCATCAGCCAGACTGACACCCACTTACAGGGCCTTGGGAGGGAGCATGGGGGTGCTGGATTGTGTCAACCCAGCCTGGAGGTCATCAGCCAGACTTAGAGCACATTACTTGGTCTTGGGAGGGAGTGTGAGGGTTCTGGGAATGTTAACCTAGCTCAGTGCATCGTTATGGGGCTTAGAGTGGAGACCTGTAGCCCTGGAGTTCAAAGGCCAGCCTCACAGCCACTAACTGGGCCTGGGAGTGAGGGTGAGGGTGCTGGAGCATGTTAACCCAGCCTCAGTGCATGTATCTGGGACTTAGAGTGGAGACCTTTAGCCCTGGAGGTCTTCAGCCAGACTTATATCCACTTTCTGGTCCTTGGGAGGGAGAATGAGGGTGCTGGAGGGGTTAACCCAGCCTCAGTGAATATAACCGGGACTTTGAGTGGAGGCCTGTATCCCTGTAGGTCGAAGGCCAGACTGAAAGCCACTTACTGGGCCTTGGGAGGGGAGCATGTGGGTGCGGGAGGGTGTTAACCCAGCCTGGAGGTCATCAACCAGAATTAGAGCCACTTACTGGGCCTTGGGAGTGAGTGAGGGTGCTGGGCCATGTTTACTCAGCCTCAGTGCACAGTTTTGGGGCTTAGAGTTGAGGCCTGTAGCCCTGGAGTTCAAAGGCCAGCATCAAAGCCAATTACTGGGCCTTGGGAGGGAGCATGAGGGTGCTAGAAGATTTTAACCAGCTCAGTGCATATAACTCGGACTAAGAGTGGAGGCCTGTATCCTTGGAGGTCAAAAGCCAGACTGACAGCACTTACTGGGCTTGGGAGGGTGCATGGTGGTGCTGGAAGGTGTTAACCCTGCCTGGAGGTCATCAGCCAGAATCAGAGCCACTTACTGGGCTTGGGAGTGAATGTGAGGTTGCTGGACCATGTTTACCCAGCCTCAGTGCATAGGTTTGGGGCTTAGAGTTGAGGGCTGTAGCCTTGGAGGTCAAAGTCCAGCATCAAAGCCAATCACTGGGCCTTGGGAGTGAGTGTGATAGTGCAAGACTATGTAAACCCAGCCACAGTGCATGAAACTGGGACTTAGAGTTGAGGCCTGTAGCCCTGGGGGTCATCAGCCAGACTGACACCCACTTACAGGGCCTTGGGAGGGAGCATGGGGGTGCTGGAGGGTGTCAACCCAGCCTGGAGGTCATCAGCCAGACTTAAAGCCACTTACTTGTTCTTGGGAGGGATTGTGAGGGTTCTGGGGTATGTTACCGCAGCCTCAGTGCATCGTTTTGGGGCTTAGAGTGGAGGGCTGTAGCCCTGGAGGTCAACGGCCAGCTTCAGAGAAACTCACTGGGCTTGGACGGGAGTTTGAGGATGCTGGGCCATGTTAACCCAGCCTCAGTGCATTTTTTGGGGCTTAGAGTGGAGGCCAGTAGCTTGGAGGTCAAAGGCAACTCTCACAGCCAATCACTGGGCCGGGGAGTAAGTGTGAGGGTAATGGAGCATGTTAACCAGCTCAGTTCATGTACCTTGGACTTAGAGTGTAGGCCTGTAGCCTCGGAGGTCATCAGCCAGACTTAGAGCACCTTACTGAGCCTTGGGAGGGAGTGTGAGGGTTCTGGGGTATTTTAACTCAGCCTCAGTGCATCGTTATGGGGCTTAGAGTCGAGACCTGTAGCCCTGGAGTTCAAAGGCCAGCTCACAGCCACCAATGGGCCTGGGAGTGAGGTGCGGGGTGCGGAGCATGTAAACCCAGCCTCAGTGCATGTATCTGGGACTTAGAGTGGAGAACTTTGACCAGGAGGTCTTCAGCCAACTTATATCGACTTTTGGGCACTGGGAGGGAGAATGAGGGTGCTGGAGGGTGTTAACCCACCCTCAGTTGAATATAACGGGACTTTGAGTGGAGGCCTGTAGACCTGTAGGTCGAAGGCCAGACTGAAAGCCACTTACGGGGCCTTGGGAGGGAGCATGTGGGTGCGGGGGAGGTGTCAACCCAGCCTGGAGGTCATCAGCCAGACTTAGAGCCACTTATTGTTCTTGGGAGGGATTGTGAGGGTTCTGGGATGTTACCGCAGCCTCATTGCATCGTTTTGGGGCTTAGAGTGGAGGGCTGTAGCCCTGGAGGTCAACGGCCAGCTTCAGAGAAACTCACTGGGCCTTGGACGGGAGTGTGAGGATGCTGGGCCATGTTAACCCAGCCTCAGTGCATTTTTTGGGGCTTAGAGTTGAGGCTGGTAGCCTTGGAGGTCAAAGGCAACTCTCACAGCCAATCACTGGGCCTTGGGAGTAAGTGTGAGGGTAATGGAGCATGTTAACCCAGCCTCAGTGCATGTACCTTGGACTTAGAGTGTAGGCCTGTAGCCCTGGAGGTCATCAGCCAGACTTAGAGCACCTTACTGGGCCTTGGGAGGTGTGAGGTTCTGGGGTATTTTAACCCAGCATCAGTGCATCGTTATGAGGCTTAGAGTGGAGACCTTTAGCCCTGGAGGTCTTCAGCCAGACTTATATCCACTTTCTGGTCCTTGGGAGGGAGAATGAGGGTGCTGGAGGGTGTTAACCCAGTCTCAGTGAATATAACTGGGACTTTGAGTGGAGGCCTGTATACCTGTAGGTCGAAGGCCAGACTGAAAGCCACTTACTGGGCCTTGGGAGGGAGCATGGGGGTGCTGGAGGGGGTCAACCCAGCCTGGAGGTCATCAGCCAGACTTAAAGCCACTTACTTGTTCTTGGGAGGGATTGTGAGGGTTCTGGGGTATGTTACCGCAGCCTCAGTACATCGTTTTGGGGCTTAGAGTGGAGGGCTGTAGCCCTGGAGGTCAACGGCCAGCTTCAGGGAAACTCACTGGGCCTTGGACGGGAAATTGAGGATGCTGGGCCATGTTAACCCAGCCTCAGTGCATTGTTTTGGGGCTTAGAGTGGAGGCCGGTAGCCTTGGAGGTCAAAGGCAACTCTCACAGCCAATCACTGGGCCTTGGGAGTAAGTGTGAGGGTAATGGAGCATGTTAACCCAGCCTCAGTGCATGTACCTTGGACTTAGAGTGTAGGCCTGTAGCCCTGGAGGTCATCAGCCAGGCTTAGAGCACCTTACTGGGCCTTGGGAGGGAGTGTGAGGGTTCTGGGGTATTTTAACCCGCCTCAGTGCATAGTTATGGGGCTTAGAGTGGAGACCTGTAGCCCTGGAGTTCAAAGGCCAGCCTCACAGCCACTAACTGGGCCTTGGGAGTGAGGGTGAGGGTGCTGGAGCATGTTAACCCAGCCTCAGTGCATGTATCTGGGACTTAGAGTGGAGACCTTTAGCCCTGGAGGTCTTCAGCCAGACTTATATCCACTTTCTGGTCCTTGGGAGGGAGAATGAGGGTGCTGGAGGGTGTTAACCCAGCCTCAGTGAATATAACCGGGACTTTGAGTGGAGGCCTGTATCCCTGTAGGTCGAAGGCCAGACTGAAAGCCACTTACTGGGCCTTGGGAGGGAGCATGTGGGTGCGGGAGGGTGTTAACCCAGCCTGGAGGTCATCAACCAGAATTAGAGCCACTTACTGGGCCTTGGGAGTGAGTGTGAGGGTGCTGGGCCATGTTTACTAAGCCTCCGTGCATAGTTTTGGGGCTTAGAGTTGAGGCCTGTAGCCCTGGAGTTCAAAGGCCAGCATCAAAGCCAATTACTGGGCCTTGGGAGGGAGCATGAAGGTGCTAGAAGATTTTAACCCAGCCTCAGTGCATATATCTGGACTAAGAGTGGAGGCCTGTATCCTTGGAGGTCAAAAGCCAGACTGACAGCCACTTACTGGGCCTTGGGAGGGTGCATGGTGGTGCTGGAGGGTGTTAATCCTGCCTGGAGGTCATCAGCCAGAATCAGAGCCAATTACTGGGCCTTGGGAGTGAGTGTGAGGTTGCTGGACAATGTTTACCCAGCCTCAGTGCATAGGTTTGGCGCTTAGAGTTGAGGGCTATAGCCTTGGAGGTCAAAGGCCTGCATTAAAGCCAATCACTGGCCTTGGGAGTGAGTGTGATGGTGCAAGACTATGTTTACCCAGCCACAGTGCATGAAACTGGGACTTAGAGTTGAGGCCTGTAGCCCTGGTGGTCATCAGCCAGACTGACACCCACTTACAGGGCCTTGGGAGGGAGCATGGGGGTGCTGGATTGTGTCAACCCAGCCTGGAGGTCATCAGCCAGACTTAAAGCCACTTACTTGTTCTTGGGAGGGAATGTGAGGGTTCTGGGGTATGTTACCGCAGCCTCAGTGCATCGTTTTGGGGCTTAGAGTGGAGGGCTGTAGCCCTGGAGGTCAACGGCCAGCTTCAGAGAAACTCACTGGGCCTTGGACGGGAGTTTGAGGATGCTGGGCCATGTTAACCCAGCCTCAGTGCATTGTTTTGGGGCTTAGACTGGAGGCCGGTAGCCTTGGAGGTCAAAGGCAACTCTCACAGCAAATCACTGGGCCTTGGGAGTAAGTGTGAGGGTAATGGAGCATGTTAACCCAGCCTCAGTGCATGTACCTTGGACTTAGAGTGTAGGCCTGTAGCCCTGGAGGTCATCAGCCAGACTTAGAGCTCCTTACTGGGCCTTGGGAGGGAGTTTGAGGGTTCTGGGGTATTTTAACCCAGCCTCAGTGCATCGTTATGGGGCTTTGAGTGGAGACCTGTAGCCCTGGAGTTCAAAGGCCAGCCTCACAGCCACTAACTGGGCCTTGGAGTGAGGGTGAGGGTGCTGGATTATGTTAACCTAGCCTCATTGCATGTATCCGGGACTTAGAGTGGAGACCTTTAGCCCTGGAGGTCTTCAGCCAGACTTATATCCACTTTCTGGTCCTTGGGAGGGAGAATGAGGGTGCTGGAGGGTGTTAACCCAGCCTCAGTGAATATAACCGGACTTTGAGTGGAGGCCTGTATCCCTGTAGGTCGAAGGCCAGACTGAAAGCCACTTACTGGGCCTTGTGAGGGAGCATGTGGGTGCGGGAGGGTCTTAACCCAGCCTGGAGGTCATCAACCAGAATTAGAGCCACTTACTGGGCCTTGGGAGTGAGTGTGAGGGTGCTGGGCCATGTTTACCCAGCCTCAGTGCATAGTTTTGGGGCTTAGAGTTGAGGCCTGTAGCCCTGGAGTTCAAAGGCCAGCATCAAAGCCAATTACTGGGCCTTGGGAGGGAGCATGAGGGTGCTAGAAGATTTTAACCCAGTCTCAGTGCATATAACTCGGACTAAGAGTGGAGGCCTGTATCCTTGGAGGTCAAAAGCCAGACTGACAGCCACTTACTGGGCCTTGGGAGGGTGCATGGTGGTGCTGGAAGGTTTTAACCTTGCCTGGAGGTCATCAGCCAGAATCAGAGCCACTTACTGGGCCTTGGGAGTGAATGTGATGTTGCTGGACCATGTTTGCCCAGCCTCAGTGCATAGGTTTGGGGCTTAGAGTTGAGGGCTGTAGCCTTGGAGGACAAAGGCCAGCATCAAAGCCAATCACTGGGCCTTGGGAGTGAGTGTGATGGTGCATGACTATGTTAACCCAGCCACAGTGCATGAAACTGGGACTTAGAGTTGAGGCCTTTAGCCCTGGCGGTCATCAGCCAGACTGACACCCACTTACAGGGCCTCGGGAGGGAGCATGGGGGTGCTGGAGGGTGTCAACCCAGCCTGGAGGTCATCAGCCAGACTTAGAGCCACTTGTTCTTGGGAGGGATTGTGAGGGTTCTGGGGTATGTTACCGCAGCCTCAGTGCATCGTTTTGGGGCTTAGAGTGGAGGGTTGTAGCCCTGGAGGTCAACGGCCAGCTCCAGAGAAACTCAATGGGCCTTGGACGGGAGTTTGAGGATGCTGGGCCATGTTAACCCAGCCTCAGTGCATTGTTTTGGGGCTTAGAGTGGAGGCCGGTAGCCTTGGAGGTCAAAGGTAACTCTCACAGCCAATCACTGGGCCTTGGGAGTAAGTGTGAGGGTAATGGAGCATGTTAACCCAGCCTCAGTGCATGTACCTTGGACTTAGAGTGTAGGCCTGTAGCCCTGGAGATCATCAGCCAGACTTAGAGCACCTTACTGGGCCTTGGGAGGGAGTGTGAGGGTTCTGGGGTATTTTAACCCACCCTCAGTGCATCGTTATGGGGCTTAGAGTGGAGACCTGTAGCCCTGGAGTTCAAAGGCCAGCCTCACAGCCACTAACTGGGCCTTGGGAGTGAGGGTGAGGGTGCTGGAGCATGTTAACCCAGCCTCAGTGCATGTACCTTGGACTTAGAGTGTAGGCCTGTAGCCCTGGAGGTCATCAGCCAGACTTAGAGCACCTTACTGGGCCTTGGGAGGGAGTGTGAGGGTTCTGGGGTATTTTAACCCAGCCTCAGTGCATCGTTATGGGGCTTAGAGTGGAGGCCGGTAGCCTTGGAGGTCAAAGGTAACTCTCACAGCCAATCACTGGGCCTCCAGCACCCCCAAGCTCCCTCCCAAGGCCCAGTAAGTTGCTTACAGTCAGGCTGATCACCTCCAGGGCTAAGGGCCTCCACTATAGGTCCCAGTTACATGAACTTGAGGCTTGGTTAAAATGCTCCAGCACCCTCACACTCACTTCGAAGACCCAGTAAGTGGCTTTCAGTCGGGCTGATGACCTCCAGTGGTACAGGCCTCCACTTTAAGTCCCAGGTACATGCACTGAGGCTGGGTTAACATGCCCCAGCACCCTCAAACTCCCTCCCTAGGCCCAGTAATTGGCTCTAAGTCTGGCTGATGAATTCCAGGGCTACAGGCCTCCACTCTATGCCCCAAAATGATTCACTGAGGTTGGGTTAACATGGCCCAGCACCCTCACACTCCCTTCGAAGGCCCAATGTGTGGCTGTGAGGCTGGTTGTTGACCTCCAGGGCTACAGGCCTCCACTCTAAAGCCCAAAACGCATGAGGCTGGGTTAACATGGCCCAGCACCCTCACACTCCCTCTTAAGGCCCTGTAAGAGGCTGTAAGGCTATTCTTTGGCATCCCAAGGCCCAGTATGTTACTCTAAGTCTGATTGATGACCGCCAGGCTGGGTTAACATCCTACAGCATGCCCATGCTCCCTGCCAAGGCCCAGTAAGTGGCTTTCAGTCTGACCTTTGTCCTCAACTCTAAGCCCCAAAACGATGCACTGTGGCTGAGTTAACATCCCCTAGAACCCTCACACTCTTTCTCAAGGCCCATTGAGTTGCTGTGAGGCTGGCCTTTGCCCTCCAAGACTACAGGCCTTAACTCCAAGCCCCAAAACGATGCAATGAGAATGGGTTAACATGCCCAAGCACCCTACAACTCCGTCCCAAGGCCCAGTAAGTTGCTCTAAGTCTGGCTGATGACCTCGAGGCTAGGTTAAAACCATCCAGCAACCCTATGCTCCCTCCCAAAGTCCAGTAAGTGGATTTCAGTCAGGCTGATGACCTCCATGGCTACAGGCCTCCACTATAAGTCCCAGTTACATGCACTGAGGCTTGGTTAACATGCTCCAGCACCCTCACACTCCCTCCCAAGGCCCAGAAAGGGGCTCTCAGTCTGGCCTTTGACCTCCAAGGCTACAGGTTTCAACTCTAAGCCCCAAAATTATTAACTGAGGCTGGGTAAAAATGGCCAGCACCCTTACACTCCCTCCCTAGGCCCAGTAATTGGCTCTAAGTCTGGCTGATGACCTCCAGGCTGGTTTAACATACTCCAGCACCCCCATGCTCCCTCCAAGGCCCAGTAAGTGGCTTTCAGTCTGGCCTTTGACCTCCAAGGATACAGGCTTCAACTCTAAGCCCCAAAATTATGAACTGAGGCTGAGTAAAAATGGCCAGCGGTTGTGGCTCAGTGGTAGAGCGGTTGCCTGCCAATCGGAAGGTTGGTGGAGGTTGGTGGTTTGATCCCCGCCTCTGCAGTCATTGTCGAAGTGTCCTTGGGCAAGACACTGAACCCCGAGTTCCCCCCGGTGCTGCGCATCGGAGTGTGAATGTGTGTGAATGTTTATCTGATGAGCAGGTGGCACCTTGTACGGTACAGTGTATGAATGTGTGTGAATGGTGAATGTATCCTGTAGATGTAAAAGCGCTTTGAGCAGTTGTTAAGACTGGAAAAGCGCTATATAAATACAGCACATTTACATTTACATTTACACTCCCTCAACTAGGCCCAGTAATTGGCTCTAAGTCTGGCTGATGACGTCCAGGCTAGGTTAACACCCTCCAGCACCCCCATACTACCTCACAAGGCCCAATAAGTGTCTGTCAGTATGGCCTTTGACCTTCAGGGATACATGCCTCCACTCAAAATCCCAGTTACATGCACTGAGGCTGGATTAGCATGCTCCAGCACCCTCACACTCAGTCCCAAGGCCCAGTGAGTGCCTGTGAGGCTGTCATTTGGCGTCCAGTGCTACAGGCCTCCAATCTAAGCCCAAAACGATGCACTGAGGCTGGGTTAACATGACCCAGCACCCTCACACTCCCTCCCATGGCCCAGTGATTGGCGGTGACGCTGGCCGTTGACCTACAGGGCTACAGGCCTCAAATTTAAGTTCCAGTTACACGCACTGAGAGTGGGTTACCATGCCCCAGCACGGTCACACTCCTTCCCGATGCCCAGTAAGTGGCTCTAAGTCTGGCTGTTCACGTCCAGGCTGGGTTAACACCCTCCAGCACCCCCACACTCACTCCCAAGGCCCAATAAGTGGCTTTCAGTTTGACCTTTGTCCTCCAGGGATACAGGCCTCCACTCTAAGTCCAAGTTGTATGCACTGAGGCTGGGTTACCACCCTCAAGTACCCTCATGATCCCTCCCAAGGCCCAGAAAGTGGATATAGGTCTGGCTGAAGACATCCAGGGCTTAAAGGCCTCCACTTTATGTCTCAGATACATGCATTGAGTCTGGGTGAACATGATCCAGCACAATCACACTCACTCCCAAGGCAATGTTAGTGGCCGTGAGTCTGGCCATTGACCTCCAAGGCTACAGGCCTCCACTCTGAGCCCCAAAACTATGCACTGAAGCTGGGTTAAGACAACCCAGCAACTTCATACTCAATCCCAAGGCCCAGTAAGTCTCTCTAAGACTGGCTGATGACCTCCAGGCTGGGTAAACATCTTCCAGCGCCTCCATCCTTCCTCCCAAGGCCCAGTAAGTGGCTCTCACGCTGGCCTTTGACCTACAGGGATACAGGCCTACACTCAAAGTCCCAGTTATATGCACTGTGGCTGGGTCAACATGCTCCAGCACCCTCATGCTCCTTTCCAAGGCCCAGTAAGTGGTTGCAAGGCTGGGTTAACATGCTCCAGCACCCTCACGCTCCGTCCCAAGGCCCAGTAATATGCTCTAAGTCTGGCTAATGACCTCCAGGACTACAGGCATCCACTCTAAGCCTGGTTAGATGCACTGAGACTGGGTTAGAGGGCTCCAGCAGACTCCTGCTCCGACCCAAGGCCCAGTAAGTGGCTCAATGGCTGGGCAACGGCCTGCAGGGCTACAGGCCTTCACTATAAGTCCAAGTTTCATGAACTGAGGCAGGGTTAACAGGCTCCAGCAGCCTCACAATCCCTTCCAAGGCCCAGTAATAGGCTCTTAGTCTGGCTGATGACCTCCAGGCCTACAGGCCTCCTCTCTATGCCTGGTTAGATGCACTGAGACTGGGTTAGAGGGCTCCAGCAGACTCCTGCTCCGACCCAAGGCCCAGTAAGTGGCTCAATGGCTGGGCAACGGCCTGCAGGGCTACAGGCCTTCAATATAAGTCCAAGTTTCATGCACTGAGGTAGGGTTAACAGGCTCCAGCAGCCTCACAATCCCTTCCAAGGCCCAGTAATAGGCTCTTAGTCTGGCTGATGACCTCAAGGCTGGGTTAACACCCTCCAGCAGCCCCATGCTCCCTCTCAAGGCCCAGTAGGTGGCTCTAAGTCTGGCTGATGACCTCCAGGGCTGTAGGCCTTCACTCTAAGTCCCAGTTACATGCACTGAGGGTGGGTTAACATGCTCCAGCTCCCTCAAATTCACTCCCAAGGCCCATTGAGTGGCTGTGAGGTTGGCCTTGGACCTCCAGGGCTACAGCCCTCCACTCTAAGCCCCAAAACTATGCACTGAGGCTGGGTTAACATGCCTCAGCACCCTCACACTCATTCCCAAGTCCCTTAAGTCGTGCTCAGTCTGGCCTTTGACCTCCAGGGATACAGGCCTCCACTCAAAGTCCCAGTTATATGCATTGAGGCTGGGTTAACACAATCCAGCATCCTCATGCTCCCTCTTGAGGCCCAGAAAGTTGATGTAGGTCTGGCTGAAGACCTCCAGGGCTAAATGCATCCACTCTAAGTCTCAGATACATGTACTGAGGCTGGGTTAACATGCTCCAGCACCATCACAATCACTCCCAAGGCCCAGTGAGTGGCTGTGAGGCTGGCCTTTGAACTCCAGGGCAACAGGCCTCCACTCTAAGCCCCAAACAATGCACTGAGGCTAGGTTAACATCGCACAGAACCCTCACACTCCTTCCCAAGGCCCCTTGAGTTAATGTGAGGCTGGCCTTTGATCTCCAAGGCTACAGCCCTCCACTCTAAGCCCCAAAACGATGCACCGAGGCTAGGTTATCGTGCCCAGCCCTCTACAACTCTCTCCCAAGGCCCAGTAGATGGCTCTAAGTCTGGCTTATGACTTCCAGGGCTACAGGCCTCCACTCTAAGCCCCAAACTATTCACTGAAGCTATAATATAAAACTATAACCCAGCACCCTCACACTCACTCCCAAGGCCCAGTGAGTCGCTTTAAATCTGGCTGTTCGACCTCCAGGTTGGGTTAACACCCTCCAGCACCCCCATACTCCTTCCCAAGGACAAGTAAGTGGCTTTGATGCCAGGTAAACATGCTCCAGCACCCTCAAGCTCCCACCCAAGGCCCAGTAAGTGGCTCTGTTGTTGGGCAACGGCCTGCAGAGCTACAGGCTTCCACTACAAGTCCAAGTTACATGCCCTGAGGATGGGTTAAAAGGCTCCATCAGCATTACACCCCCTTCCAAGGCCCATTGAGTTGCTTTGAGGCTGGCCTTTGACCTCCAAGGCTACAGCCCTCCACTCTAAGCCCCAAAACGATGCACTGAGGCTGGGGTAACATACCCCAGAACCCTCACAGTAACTCCAAAGAACAAGTAAGTTGCTCTAAGTCTGGCTGATGACCTCCAGGCTGGGTGGACACCCTCTAGCACCCTCATGCTCCCTCCCAAGGCCCATCAAGTGGCTGTCAGTCTGGTTGATGACCTCCAGAGCTACAGGCCTCAACTCTAAGTCCCAGTTACATGCACTGAGGCTGGGTTAACATGCCCCAGCACCCTCACACTCCCTCCCAAGGCTCAGTAAGTGGCTCTAAGTCTGGCTGATGTCGTCAAGGCTGGGTTAAAACCTTCCAGCATCCTCTTGCTCACTCCAAAGGCCCAGTAAGTTTCAGTCAGGCCAGGCAAACATGCTCCAGCATCCTCAACCTCCCTCCCAACGTCCAGTGAGTGGCTGTGAGAACGGGTTAACATGCTCCAGCACCTTCATGCTCCTTCCCAAGGCCCAGTAAATGGCTCTAAGTATGGCTTAGACCTCCAGGGCTACAGCTCCACTATAAGTACCAGTTAGATGCTCTGAGGCTGCGATAACATACTCCAGCACCCTCACCCTCACTCCCTAGGCCCAGTAAGTGGTTCTAAGCCTGGCTGATCACCTCCAGGGCTACAGGCCTCAACTCTAAGTCCCAGTTACATGCACGGAGACTGGGTTAACATGCTCCAGCACCCTCACACTTACTACCAAGGCCCAGTGAGTGGCTGTGAGATTGGCCATTAACCTCCAGGGCTACAGGCCTCCACTCTAAGCCCGAAAACGATGCACTGATGCTGGTTTAACATGCCCCAGCACCATCAAACTCCCTCCCTAAGCCCAGTAATTGGCTCTAAGTCTGGCTGATGACATCTAGGCTGGGTTAACACCCTCCACACCCCCATACTCCCTCCCAAGGCCCAATTAGTGTCTGTCGGTCTGCCTTTGACCTCCAGGGCTACTGGCCTCCACTCTAAGCCCCAAAACGATGCCCTGAGGCTGTGTTAAGTTGCCTCAGCACCCTCACACTCACTCCTAAGGCCCAGTACTTGGCTCTAAGTCTGGCTGATGACCTCCGGGCTTGGGTAACATCCTTCAGCACCCCCATGCTCCCTCCCAAGGCCCAGTAAGTGGCTTTCAGTCCGGCCTTTGACCTCCAGGGATGCAGGCCTCCACTCTAAGTCCCAGTTTCATGCAGTGAGGCTAGGTTAACATGCCCCAGCACCCTCAAACTCCCTCCCTAGGCCCGGAAATTTGCTCTAAGTCTGGCTAATAAATTCCAGGGCTACAGGCCTCCACTCTAAGTCCCAGTAACATGCACTGAGGCTGGGTTAAGATGCTCCAGCACCCTCACACTTACTCCCAAGGCCCAGTGATTAGCTGTGAGGCTGGCCTTTTAATTCCAGGGCTACAGGCCTCCACTCTAAGCCCCAAAACGATGCACCGAGGCTGGGTTAACATGCACAGCCCTCTACAACTCACTCCTAAGGCCCAGTAGATGGCTCTAAGTCTGGCTGATGAAGTCCCAAGCTTTAGGCCTCTACTCTGAGCCCCAGATACATGCACTGAGGGTGGGTTAACATTCTCCAGCTCCCTCACACTCACTCCCAAGGCCCGTTGAGTGGCTGTGAAGCTGGCCTTTGACCTCCAGGGCTACAGGCCTCCACTCTAAGCCCCAAAACAATGCACCGAGGCTGTGTTAACACAACTCAGCACCCTCAAACTCCCTCCCTTAGCCCAGTAAACTGCTCTAAGTTTGGCTGATGACCTCCAGGCTTGGTTAACATCCTCCAGCACCCACATGCTCCCTCCCACGGCCCAGTATTTGGCTCTAAGTCTGGCTGATGACCTCCAGGGCTACAGGCCTCAAATTTAAGTCCCAGTTACATGCACTGAGGCTGGGTTAAAATGCTCCAGCACACTCAAACTCGCTTCCAAGGCCCAATGTGTGGCTGTGAGGCTAGTTGTTGAACTCCAGGGCAACAGGCCTCCACTCTAAGTCCCAGGTACTTGCACTGAGGCTGGGTTTACATGCTCCAACATCCTCACACTTACTATCAAGGCCCAGTAAGTGGCTGTGAGAGTGGCCTTTGACCTCCAGGGCTACAGGCCTCCACTCTAAATTCCAGGTACTTGCAATGAAGCTGGGTTAACATAACCCAGCACCCTCACAATCACTCCCAAGGCCCAGTAAGCCGCTTTAAATCTGGCTGTCAACCTCCAGGCTGGGTTAACAACCTCCAGCACCCCCATGCTCCTTCCCAAGGCCAAGTAAGTGGCTTTGAGGCCAGGTAAACATGCTTTAGCACCCTCAAGCTCCCTCCCAAGGCCCAGAAAGTGGTTGTGAGGCCGGGTTAACATGCTCCAGCACCCTCATGCTCCCTCCCAAGGCCCCAGTGGCTGTGAGTCTGGTTGATGACATCCAGGCCTACAGGCCTCCTCTCTAAGCCTGGTTAGATGTACTGAGACTGGGTTAACAGGCTCCAGCAGCCTCCTGCTCCCTCCCGAGGCGCAGTGAGTGGCTCTGTTGCTGGGCAACGGCCTGCAGGGCTACAGGCCTCCACTATAAGTCCAAGTTACATGCACTGAGGCATGTTTAACAGGCTCCAGCAGCCTCACACTCCCTCCCAAGGCCCAGTAAGTGGCTCTTAGTCTGGCTGATGACCTTAAGGCTGGGTTAACAACCTCCAGCACCCCCATGCTCCCTCCCAAGGCCCAGTAGGTGGCTCTAAGTCTGGCTGATGACCTCCAGGGCTGTAGGCCTTCACTCTAAGCCCCAGTTACATGCACTGAGGGTGGGTTAACATAATCCAGCTCACTCACATTCACTCCCAAGGCCCATTGAGTGGCTGTGAGGCTGGCCTTTGACCTCCAAGGCTACAGGCCTTCACTCTAAGCCCCAAAACGATGCAATGAGGCTGGGTTAACATGCCTCAGCACCCTCACACTCACTCCCAAGTCCCAGTAAGTCGCGCTCAGTCTGGCTGATGACCTCCAGGCTGGGTTAACACCCTCCAGCACCCCCATGCTCCCTTCCAAGGCCCAGTAAGTGGCAGTGAGAACGGGTTAACATGCTCCAGCATCTTCATGCTCCTTCCCAAGGCCCAGTAAGTGGCTCTAAGTCTGGCCTTTGACCTCCAGGGCTACAAGCCTCCACTATAAGTCCCAGTTAGATGCACTGAGGCTGGGGTAACATACCCCAGATCCCTCACACTCACTCCCAAGGCCCAGTAAGTTTCTGTCAGGCCGGATAAACATGCTCCAGCATCCTCAAGCTCCCTCCCAACGCCCAGTAAGTGGCAGTGAGAACGGGTTACCATGCTCCAGCATCTTCATGCTCCTTCCCAAGGCCCAGTAAGTGGCTCTAAGTCTTGCCTTTGACCTTCAGGAATACAAGCCTCCACCATAAGTCCCAGTTAGATGCACTGAGGCTGCGTTAACATACCCCAGCACCCTCACTCCCAAGGCCCAGTAAGTGGCTATAAGCCTGGCTGATCACCTCCAGGGCAACAGTCCTCCACTCTGAGTCCAAGTTAAATGCACTGAGGCTGGGTTAACATGCTCCAGCACCCTCACACTTACTCCAAAGGCCCAGTGAGTGGCTGTGAGAGTTGCCTTTGAACTCCAAGGCAACAGGCCTTCACTCTAAGCCCCAAAAAGATGCCTTGAGGCTGGGTTGATGGCCCAGCACCCTCACAATCCCGTCCAAGGCCCAGCGAGTTCCTCTGAAGCTGGCCTTTGACCTCCAGGGCTACAGCCCTCCAATCTAAGCCCCAAAATGATGCACTGAGGCTGGGGTAACATACCCCAGATCCCTCACACTCCCTCCCAAGGCTCAGTGATTGGCTGTGAGGCTGGCCTTTGACCTCCAAGGCTACAGGCCTCCACTCTAAGCCCCAAAACGATGCACTGAGGCTGGGGTAACATACCCCAGAACCCCCACACTCCCTCCCAAGGCTCAGTAAGTGGCTCTAAGTCTGGCTGATGACCTCCAGGCTGGGTTGACACCCTCCGCCACCCCAATGCTCCCTCCCATGGCCCAGTAAGTGGCTGTCAGTCTGGTTGATGACCTCCAGGCTACAGGCCTCCACTCTAAGTCCCAGTTACATGCACTGAGGCTGGGTTAACATGCCCCAGCACCCTCACAATCCCTCCCAAGGTTCAGTGAGTGGCTCTAAGTCTGGCTGATAACGTCCAGGCTGGGTTAACACCCTCCAGCCCCCCCCATACTCCCTCCCATAAGTGGCTTTCAGTATGACCTTTGTCCTCCAGGGATACAGGCCTCCACTCTAAGTCCAAGTTGTATGCACTGAGGCTGGGTTAACACCCTCCAGTACCCTCATTCTCCCTCCCAAGGCCCAGAAAGTGGCTCTAGGCCTGGCTGATGACCTTAAGGCTGGGTTAACACCCTCCAGCACCCCCAAGCTTCCTCCCAAGGTCCAGTAAGTTGCTTACGGTCAGGCTGGTCACCTACAGGGCTACTGGCCTCCACTATAGGTCCCAGTTACATACACTTGAGGCTTGGTTAACATGCTCCAGCACCCTCACACTCACTCCCATGGCCCAGTAAGTGGCTTTCAGTCTGGCTGATGACCTCCAGGGCTACAGGCCTCCACTTTAAGTCCCAGGTACATGCACTGGTGCTGTGTTAACATGCTCCAGCACCCTCACACTCACTCCCAAGGCCCAGTAAGTGGCTTTCAGTCCGGCTGATGACCTCCAGTTGTTACGTTTCAGTAAGACAGAACCACAGAGAGAACAGATGTACAAAGACAGGGTACAGTACAGGTAGTTTAATGGGAGCGGAGGAGTACAAACACAGACGCAGACAGAGGGTAGGTGGTTGAGAGGATGGTAGGCAACACCGACGGGCAACGGACGGATCTGCGAGGAAAACACAAGGTAAGTAAGAGAACACTGGTAGTAGTAAACACGAGTGAATACGACTGGGGGCCTAGTTACCACAATAATGCATGTAACGATCTGGCGCTGAGGAGACGGTCAGCCCGGGTTTATGAATGGCGGTTGGATAAAGAGTAATGAGGAACAGCTGAGTGGAAGACGGAATGCTGATGGAAGCCACGCCTCTGAATCTCCCGGAAACGCCCTCACGGCAAACAGACAACACATAGGGAAGAAAAGGGGAGACACACAACAGGTTGGGGAATGCAGCAGACCACAACAGTACCGCCCCCAGGCGCCCCAACAGGATGATCCCTATGGAAGTCCCTCACCAGCTGAGGATCCAAGATGAACCTCCGGGGAACCCAAGACCGTTCCTCGGGCCCGTACCCCTCCCAGTCCACCAAATATTGCAGGCCCCTCCCACGCCTCCGGGCGTCCAGGAGCCGGAGGACCGTGTAGGCCGGCGGGTCGTCGATGACACAAACAGGCGGGGGCGGTTCCTCCGGAGGACAGAGGGGATTGGAGGACACCAGCTTCAGTTGAGAGACGTGAAATGTGGGATGGACCCGCATGGCGGCAGGCAGCTTGAGCCGGACAGCCGCGGGGTTCACGATGGCCTCGATTTCAAACGGACCCAGGTACCGAGGGAGAGCTTCCTAGACTCAGTGCGAAGAGGGATGTTTCTGGATGAGAGCCATACCCGTTGGCCCGGTTGGAAAGGCGGAGCAGGGGACCTGCGCCTGTCCGCCACCGTCTTGTTGCAGTCGGACGTCCGAAGCGAGGAGTCCCGGGCCTCGGACCACACCAGGTGACAGCGGCGGAGGTTGTCCTGCACGGACGGCACAGATAGTTCCCTCTCCTGGGCCGGAAACAACGGGGGTTGGTAACACAGGGCCACCTCGAAGGGCGAGAAACTGGTGGCGGAGGTGACCAGACAATTGTGGGCGTATTCAATCCAGTGTAGATGGTCGACCAGGTGGTGGGGTTCTGTGCTGCCACACAGCGGAGGGATGTTTCCAGGTCTTGATTCGCCCTCTCCGTCTGACCGTTCGTCTGGGGATGGAAACCTGAGGACAGACTAACAGACGCCCCCAGAGCGGAACAAAAGTCCTTCCACACACCAGAAATGAACTGTGGGCCTGTATCGGAAACGATGTCCACAGGTATTCCATGGGGACGGAATACATGTTGGACTAAGAGGTCAGCCGTCTCACTGGCCGTGGGTAATTTAGGTAATGCTATATAGTGGACAGATTTAGAGAATCTGTCCACCACGGTGAGTATAGTGTCATTACCTTTAGACTTGGGCAGGCCGGTGACGAAGTCCAGAGCCACGTGAGACCAAGGGCGACTGGGAACCGGAAGTGGCAGAAACAGGCCAGCCGGCGGACGAGGAGAGGCCTTACCCCGCGCACAGATGGAGCAGGCAGCAACGTAGGCCGAACGTCAGCGTTCATGGACGGCCACCAGAAGTGGCGCTTCAACAGCGTGGACGTACGATGCACCCAGGATGACAGGAGAAACGTGATGTGTGAATCCACTGCAACACCTGTGACCGTACCAACTCAGGAACGTAGATCCGGTTAGCAGGGCCCCCTCCGGGGTCGGGGTCCTGAGGTTGGGCAGCCTTCACCAACGCCTTGATCTCCCACCGAACAGCAGCCACCACACAGGCAGGCGGCAACACCGTCTCGGACTTGGCGCCGTCCTCAGGGCCGTCGAATAGCCGGGACAGGGCGTCCGGCTTCACGTTCCGTGAACCCGGACGGTACGTCAAGGTGAAATCGAACCTGCTAAAGAACAGAGCCCACCTGGCTTGTCGAGATGAGAGCCTCCTGGTAGACTGGATGTAAGCCAGGTTTTGTGGTCGGTCCAGACCACAAACGGTTGCTCCGCACCCTCCAAATGGTGACGCCACTCCTCAAGAGCCACCTTGACCGCCAACAGCTCCCGGTTGCCCACGTCGTAGTTCCGTTCTGCAGGGGTTAATTTCTTAGACAAAAAAGCACAAGGGTGCAGCAGTTGGTCGGAGGGGGAACGTTGGGACAGGACGGCACCCACTCCAGAGGCCGAAGCGTCCACCTCCACCACGAACTGGTGACAGGTCAGGGTGTTTAAGCACCGGCGGGGAGCAGAACAGATGTTTAAGCCTCACCAAGGCTTGCTCAGCAACAGGGGACCAGAGAAACGGAACTTTGGGAGACGTGAGTTTGGTCAAGGGGGACGCTACCTGACTAAAATTCCTGATGAACCGACGATAAAAATTGGCAAAGCCCAGAAAACGCTGCAGCTGTTTCCGGGTAGTGGGCGTAGGCCAGTTAGTAACAGCCTTAGTCTTTTCGGGATCCGCTGACACCTGCCCACCCTCCACTATGAACCCCAGAAACGGAACAGAGCGCCGGTGGAACTCACATTTTCGGCTTTGACGTACAGTTTGTTCTCTAACAGGCGCTGCAGGACCTGACGTACGTGGGCGACGTGGTCCGACATGGAGGAGGAAAAAACGAGAATGTCATCGAGGTACACTACAACAAAACGGCACAAAAAGTCCCTCAAAACGTCATTCACCATGTTCTGAAAAACGGCCGGGGCGTTAGTAAGACCAAACGGCATAACTAAGTATTCGAAATGTCCCAAGGGAGTATTAAATGCCGTCTTCCACTCATCCCCCTGTCGGACACGGACGAGGTGATACGCATTACGAAGGTCCAGCTTGGAGAACACCGTGGCGCCCCGCAGGGGCTCGAACGTGGAGTTAATGAGAGGCAGGGGGTATTTGTTCTTAATGGTAATATCGTTAAGGCCACGGAAATCTATGCAGGGACGCAGCGACTTATCTTTTTTCCCCACAAAAAGAAACCCGCCCCCAAGGGAGACGACGACGGGCGGATAATGCCGGCAGCGAGCGAGTCACCGATAATCGCTCCATAGTCTCTCTCTCCGGCCGGGACAGATTGTACAGCCGACTCCTAGGGTACGGTGCGTCAGGCCGCAGGTCTATGGCACAGTCGTAAGGTCTATGGGGAGGTAGGGACAGGGCTCTGTCCTTACTAAACACCTCCGCCAGGTCAGAGTAATCGGAGGGGACGGAGGACAAATCAGAAGGAGGATCCGCGGACGCGGGGACGCACACCACCGGGGGTACGGCAGAGCCCAGACACTCCGAGTGACAGCGGTCACTCCAGCTACGTATAGCATGTCGCTGCCAATCTATCTGGGGATTATGGCGCTTCAACCAAGGGAAACCGAGGATGAGAGGGGTGGTGGAAGCGGACATAAGCTTGAAGCTGATGGTCTCCCTATGGTTACCGGACAAGACTAGGGTAGAGGCACGGTCTGATGCGTAACTCTAGCGAGTGTATCGCCGTTAATGGCTGTGACGCGAAGTGGGCTGTCGACGGGCTCAATGGGAAATCCAGTACGAGTTGCCAGGTTAGCGTCAATAAAATTGTCCTCCGCACCGGAGTCAAGGAGGGCGGAGAGGGGCAGAGAGAGAGTCTTGAACTGTAATGTGGCTAGGACCATTAACCGGGGTGCTGTGGGCATAATGTTTCAACAGGACTCGCTAGAAACGCCCACGTAAGCTAGCGAGTCGTGCCTTTTGGCCGAGCGGGACAGGTGGCAACAAGGTGAGATGCATCGCCGCAGTACAAGCACTCACCAGCCAACATGCGACGCTGTCGCTCCGCAGGAGAGAGCCGTGTCCGACCCAGCTGCATGGCCTCATCCGCCTCTCTGGATGTACCAGCCGGGGAGGCAGAGGGTAACAGCGGAGAGTTAGTGGGAGGGGCCCTCGACAGCGCCGCAGCCCGGCCGGGAGGGTGAGCTCGGCCGCTCCTCGCCTGCTTCCTCTCCCGCAACCTGTTGTCCAGTGTAATGGCAAGAGACACGAGAGAATTAAGGTTTACAGGGTCATCCCGAACAGCTAATTCGTCTTTGATAACGTCACTCAAACCGTTCAGGAATGCCCCCCGTAATGCCTCCTCGTTCCACTGGGAGTCCGCCGCTAGTGTCCAAAAGTCGACGGAGTATGTAGCCACGCTCTCAGTTCCCTGCCTGAGAGCCAACAGTCGTTTGGAAGCGCTGCCAACATGATCCGGATGGTCAAACACAGTTTTCAAATCCGCAGAGAAAGTGTCAAAAGTGATACCTGAGGGTAGACGGTTGGAGCACACCGCCTCAGCCCAAGCCAGAGCACGTCCCTGAGCAACCCCAGGGCATAGTGTACCTTGGATGATTCCGTTGGGAATGACTGTGGCCGTTGCTGAATATGAGCCCACACTGGAGGAGGAACCCACGACACTTGTCCAAATCACCAGAGAAAGGTTCCGGTGCGTTGATAGGCGGTTCACGAGGAGAGGAGGGAGCCACCGTGTCTGTGGGAGCAGTCGGAGAAGCAGAGGAAGCAGAAAGGGAAGGTGAGGAAACAGACAGCCGTGATACTTGTGCCGTTAACTGGGCGACCTGTGCAAAGAGTTGTTGATTGTTCTCCAGAAGCGTGTGGATGAGCTGGTTATGTTGACCCAATAAAGTCCCCTGTGACTGGATAGCACGCTGGATGCCGTCGGTCTCCGGGGGCTGCGGTACCTCTGTGGCGTCCATATTGGCCAGATCGTTCTGTAACGTTTCAGTAGGACAGAACCACAGAGATAATGAAAGTACAAAGACTGAGTACAGTTTAGGTGGTTTAATTAGAGCGGGGGATGACAAACACAGACGCAGACTGAGGGTGGTAGGTAGAGATGATGGTAGGCAGCACTGACGGACAACGGACGGATCTGCGAGGGAAACACAAGGTAAGTCAGAGAACACAGACAGAAGAAAACACGAGTGGATTCGACTGGGGCCTAGTTACCACAGTAATGCATGTAACGATCTGGCGCTGAGGAGACGGTCAGCCCGGGTTTATGAAAGGCAGTGGGATGATGAGTGATGGGAAACAGCTGAGTGGAAGACGGAGTGTTGATGGAAGCCACGCTCTGAATCTCCCGGAAACGCCCTCACGGCAACAGACAACACACAGGGAAGAAAAGGGGAGACACACAACAGGTTGGGGAAGGCAGCAGACACAACATCATGGGC
>NW_022604323.1:0-139915 GCF_008692095.1 Etheostoma spectabile
TAGAGTTGAGGCCGGTAGCCTTGGAGTCAAAGGCAACTCTCACAGCCAATCACTGGGCCTTGGGAGTAAGTGTGAGGGGTAATGGAGTATGTTAACCAGCCTCAGTGCAGGTACCTTGGAACTTAGAGTGTAGGCTGTAGCCCTGGAGATCATCAGCCAGATTAAGCACCTTACTGGGCATTGGGAGGGAGTGTGAGGGTTCTGGGGTATTTTAACCCAGCCTCAGTGCATCGTTATGGGGCTTTGAGTGGAGACCTGTAGCCCTGGAGTTCAAAGGCCAGCCTCACAGCCACTAACTGGGCCTTGGGAGTGAGGGTGAGGGTGCGGATTATGTTAACCTAGCCTCAGTGCATGTATCCGGGACTTAGAGTGGAGACCTTTAGCCCTGGAGGTCTTCAGCCAGACTTATATCCACTTTCTGGTCCTTGGGAGGGAGAATGGGGGGGCTGGAGGGTGTTAACCCAGCCTCAGTGAATATAAACGGGACTTTGAGTGGAGGCCTGTATCACTGTAGGTCGAAGGCCAGACTGAAAGCCACTTACGGCTTGTGAGGGAGCATGTGGGTGCGGGAGGGGTGTTACCAGCCTGGAGGTCATCAACCAGAATTAGAGCACTTACTGGGCTTTGGGAGTGATTGTGAGGGTGCTGGGCCATGTTACCCAGCCTCAGTGCATAGTTTGGGGCTTAGAGTTGAGGCCTGTAGCCCTGGAGTTCAAGGGCCAGCATCAAAGCCAATTACTGGGCTTGGGAGGGAGCATGAGGGTGCTAGAAGATTTTAACCCAGTCTCAGTGCATATAACTCGGACTAAGAGTGGAGGCCTGTATCCTTGGAGGTCAAAAGCCAGACTGCAGCCACTTACGGGCCTTGGGAGGGTGCATGGTGGTGCTGGAAGGTTTTAACCTTGCCTGGAGGTCATCAGCCAGAATCAGAGCCACTTACTGGGCCTTGGAGTGAATGTGATGTTGCTGGACCATGTTTGCCCAGCCTCAGTGCATAGGTTTGGGGCTTAGAGTTGAGGGCTGTAGCCTTGGAGGTCAAAGGCCAGCATCAAAGCCAATCACTGGGCCTTGGGAGTGAGTGTGATGGTGCAAGAAGATGGTTAACCCAGCCACAGTGCATGAAACTGGGACTTAGAGTTGAGGCCTTTAGCCCTGGCGGTCATCAGCCAGGACTGACACCCACTTACAGGGCCTCGGGAGGGAGCATGGGGGTGCGGAGGGTGTCAACCAGGCTGGAGGTCATCAGCCAGACTTAGAGCCACTTGTTCTTGGGAGGGATTGTGAGGGTTCTGGGGTATGTTACCGCAGCCTCAGTGCATCGTTTTGGGGCTTAGAGTGGAGGGTTGTAGCCCTGGAGGTCAACGGCCACTGCAGAGAAACTCAATGGGCCTTGGACGGGAGTTTGAGGATGCTGGGGCATGTTAACCCAGCCTCAGTGCATGTTTTGGGGCTTAGAGTGGAGGCCGGTAGCCTTGGAGGTCAAAGGTAACTCTCACAGCCAATCACTGGGCCTTGGGAGTAAGTGTGAGGGTAATGGAGCATGTTAACCCAGCCTCAGTGCATGTACCTTGGACTTAGGAGTGTAGGACTGTAGCCCTGGAGATCATCAGCCAGACTTAGAGCACCTTACTGGGCCTTGGGAGGGAGTGTGAGGGTTAGGGGTATTTTAACCCACCCTCAGTGCATCGTTATGGGGCTTAGAGTGGAGACCTGTAGCCCTGGAGTTCAAAGGCCAGCCTCACAGCCACTAACTGGCCTTGGGAGTGAGGGTGAGGGTGCTGGAGCATGTTAAACCCAGCTCAGTGCATGTACTTGGACTTAGAGTGTAGGCCTGTAGCCCTGGAGGTCATCAGCAGACTAGAGCACCTTACTGGGCCTTGGGAGGGAGTGTGAGGGTTCTGGGGTATTTTAACCCAGCCTCAGTGCATCGTTATGGGGCTTAGAGTGGAGACCTGTAGCCCTGGAGTTCAAAGGCCAGCCTCACAGCCACTAATGGGCCTTGGGAGTGAGGGTAAGGGTGCTGGAGCATGTTAACCCAGCCTCAGTGCATGGATCTGGGACTTAGAGTGGAGACCTTTAGCCCTGGAGGTCTTCAGCCAGACTTATATCCACTTCTGGTCCTTGGGAGGGAGAATGAGGGTGCTGGAGGGTGTTAACCAGCCTCAGTGAATATAACTGGGACTTTGAGTGGAGGCCTGTATACCTGTAGGTCAAAGGCCAGACTGAAAGCCACTTACTGGGCCTTGGGAGGGAGCATGGGGGCGGGCGGGGGGTGTCAACCCAGCCTTGAGGTCATGAGCCAGACTTAGAGCCACTTACTTGTTCTTGGGAGGGATTGTGAGGGTTCTGGGGTATGTTACCGCAGCCTCATTGCATCGTTTTGGGGCTTAGAGTGGAGGGCTGTAGCCCTGGAGGTCAACGGCCAGCTTCAGAGAAACTCACTGGGCCTTGGACGGGAGTGTGAGGATGCTGGGCCATGTTAACCAGCCTCAGTGCATTTTTTTGGGGCTAGAGTTGAGGCTGGTAGCCTTGGAGGTCAAAGGCAACTCTCACAGCCAATCACGGGCCTTGGGAGTAAGTGTGAGGGTAATGGAGCATGTTAACCAGCCTCAGTGCATGTACCTTGGACTTAGAGTGTAGGCCTGTAGCCCTGGAGGTCATCAGCCAGACTTAGAGCACCTTACTGGGCCTTGGGAGGGAGTGTGAGGGTTCTGGGGTATTTTAACCCAGCATCAGTGCATCGTTATGAGGCTTAGAGTGGAGACCTTTAGCCTGGAGGTCTTCAGCCAGACTTATATCCACTTTCTGGTCCTGGGAGGGAGAATGAGGGTGCTGGAGGGTGTTAACCCAGTCTCAGTGAATATAACTGGGACTTTGAGTGGAGGCCTGTATACCTGTAGGTCGAAGGCCAGACTGAAAGCCACTTACTGGGCCTTGGGAGGGAGCATGGGGGTGCTGGAGGGGGTCAACCCAGCCTGGAGGTCATCAGCCAGACTTAAAGCCACTTACTTGTTCTTGGGAGGGATTGTGAGGGTTCTGGGGTATGTTACCGCAGCCTCAGTACATCGTTTGGGGCTTAGAGGGGAGGGCTGTAGCCCTGGAGGTCAACGGCCAGCTTCAGGGAAATCACTGGGCCTTGGACGGGAAATTGAGAATGCTGGGCCATGTTAACCCAGCCTCAGTGCATTGTTTTGGGGCTTAGAGTGGAGGCCGGTAGCCTTGGAGGTCAAAGGCAACTCTCACAGCCAATCACTGGGCCTTGGGAGTAAGTGTGAGGGTAATGGAGCATGTTAACCAGCCTCAGTGCATGTACCTGGACTTAGAGTGTAGGCCTGTAGCCCTGGAGGTCATCAGCCAGGCTTAGAGCACCTTACTGGGCCTTGGGAGGGAGTGTGAGGGTTCTGGGGTATTTTAAACCCGCCTCAGTGCATAGTTATGGGGCTTAGAGTGGAGACCTGTAGCCCTGGAGTTCAAAGGCCAGCCTCACAGCCACTAACTGGGCCTTGGGAGTGAGGGTGAGGGTGCTGGAGCATGTTAACCCAGCCTCAGTGCATGTATCTGGGACTTAGAGTGGAGACCTTTAGCCCTGGAGGTCTTCAGCCAGACTTATATCCACTTTCTGGTCCTTGGGAGGGAGAATGAGGGTGCTGGAGGGTGTTAACCCAGCCTCAGTGAATATAACCGGGACTTTGAGTGGAGGCCTGTATCCCTGTAGGTCGAAGGCCAGACTGAAAGCCACTTACTGGGCCTTGGGAGGGAGCATGTGGGTGCGGGAGGGTGTTAACCCAGCCTGGAGGTCATCAACCAGAATTAGAGCCACTTACTGGGCCTTGGGAGTGAGTGTGAGGGTGCTGGGCCATGTTTACTAAGCCTCCGTGCATAGTTTGGGGCTTAGAGTTGAGGCCTGTAGCCCTGGAGTTCAAAGGCCAGCATCAAAGCCAATTACTGGGGCTTGGGAGGGAGCATGAAGGTGCTAGAAGATTTTAACCCAGCCTCAGTGCATATATCGGACTAAGAGTGGAGGCTGTATCCTTTGAGGTCAAAAGCCAGACTGACAGCCACTTACTGGGCCTTGGGAGGGTGCATGGTGGTGCTGGAGGGTGTTAATCCTGCCTGGAGGTCATCAGCCAGAACAGAGCCAATTACTGGGCCTTGGGAGTGAGTGTGAGGTTGCTGGACAATGTTTACCCAGCCTCAGTGCATAGGTTTGGCGCTTAGAGTTGAGGGCTATAGCCTTGGAGGTCAAAGGCCTGCATTAAAGCCAATCACTGGGCTTGGGAGTGAGTGTGATGGTGCAAGACTATGTTTACCCAGCCACAGTGCATGAAACTGGGACTTAGAGTTGAGGCCTGTAGCCCTGGTGGTCATCAGCCAGACTGACACCCACTTACAGGGCCTTGGGAGGGAGCATGGGGGTGCTGGATTGTGTCAAACCAGCCTGGAGGTCATCAGCCAGACTTAAAGCCACTTACTTGTTCTTGGGAGGGAATGTGAGGGTTCTGGGGTATGTTACCGCAGCCTCAGTGCATCGTTTTGGGGCTTAGAGTGGAGGGCTGTAGCCCTGGAGGTCAACGGCCAGCTTCAGAGAAACTCACTGGGCCTTGGACGGGAGTTTGAGGATGCTGGGCATGTTAACCCAGCCTCAGTGCATTGTTTTGGGGCTTAGACTGGAGGCCGGTAGCCTTGGAGGTCAAAGGCAACTCTCACAGCAAATCACTGGGCCTTGGGAGTAAGTGTGAGGGTAATGGAGCATGTTAACCCAGCCTCAGTGCATGTACCTTGGACTTAGAGTGTAGCCTGTAGCCCTGGAGGTCATCAGCCAGACTTAGAGCTCCTTACTGGGCCTTGGGAGGGAGTTGAGGGTTCTGGGGTATTTTAACCCAGCCTCAGTGCATCGTTATGGGGCTTTGAGTGGAGACCTGTAGCCCTGGAGTTCAAAGGCCAGCCTCACAGCCACTAACTGGGCCTTGGGAGTGAGGGTGAGGGTGCTGGATTATGTTAACCTAGCCTCATTGCATGTATCCGGGACTTAGAGTGGAGACCTTTAGCCCTGGAGGTCTTCAGCCAGACTTATATCCACTTTCTGGTCCTTGGGAGGGAGAATGAGGGTGCTGGAGGGTGTTAACCCAGCTCAGTGAATATAACCGGGACTTTGAGTGGAGGCCTGTATCCCTGTAGGTCGAAGGCCAGACTGAAAGCCACTTACTGGGCCTTGTGAGGGAGCATGTGGGTGCGGGAGGGTCTTAACCCAGCCTGGAGGTCATCAACCAGAATTAGAGCCACTTACTGGACCTTGGGAGTGAGTGTGAGGGTGCTGGGCCATGTTTACCCAGCCTCAGTGCATAGTTTGGGGCTTAGAGTTGAGGCCTGTAGCCCTGGAGTTCAAAGGCCAGCATCAAAGCCAATTACTGGGCCTTGGGAGGGAGCATGAGGGTGCTAGAAGATTTTAACCCAGTCTCATGCATATAACTCGGACTAAGAGTGGAGGCCTGTATCCTTGGAGGTCAAAAGCCAGACTGACAGCCACTACTGGGCCTTGGGAGGGTGCATGGTGGTGCTGGAAGGTTTTAACCTTGCCTGGAGGTCATCAGCCAGAATCAGAGCCACTTACTGGGCCTTGGGAGTGAATGTGATGTTGCTGGACCATGTTTGCCCAGCCTCAGTGCATAGGTTTGGGGCTTAGAGTTGAGGGCTGTAGCCTTGGAGGACAAAGGCCAGCATCAAAGCCAATCACTGGGCCTTGGGAGTGAGTGTGATGGTGCATGACTATGTTAACCCAGCCACAGTGCATGAACTGGGACTTAGAGTTGAGGCCTTTAGCCCTGGCGGTCATCAGCCAGACTGACACCCACTTACAGGGCCTCGGGAGGGAGCATGGGGGTGCTGGAGGGTGTCAACCCAGCCTGGAGGTCATCAGCCAGACTTAGAGCACTTGTTCTTGGGAGGGATTGTGAGGGTTCTGGGGTATGTTACCGCAGCCTCAGTGCATCGTTTTGGGGCTTAGAGTGGAGGGTTGTAGCCCTGGAGGTCAACGGCCAGCTCCAGAGAAACTCAATGGGCCTTGGAGGGAGTTTGAGGATGCTGGGCCATGTTAACCCAGCCTCAGTGCATTGTTTTGGGGCTTAGAGTGGAGGCCGGTAGCCTTGGAGGTCAAAGGTAACTCTCACAGCCAATCACTGGGCCTTGGGAGTAAGTGTGAGGGTAATGGAGCATGTTAACCCAGCCTCAGTGCATGTACCTTGGACTTAGAGTGTAGGCCTGTAGCCCTGGAGATCATCAGCCAGACTTAGAGCACCTTACTGGGCCTTGGGAGGGAGTGTGAGGGTTCTGGGGTATTTTAACCCACCCTCAGTGCATCGTTATGGGGCTTAGAGTGGAGACCTGTAGCCTGGAGTTCAAAGGCCAGCCTCACAGCCACTAACTGGGCCTTGGGAGTGAGGGTGAGGGTGCTGGAGCATGTTAACCCAGCCTCAGTGCATGTACCTTGGACTTAGAGTGTAGGCCTGTAGCCCTGGAGGTCATCAGCCAGACTTAGAGCACCTTACTGGGCCTTGGGAGGAGTGTGAGGGTTCTGGGGTATTTTAACCCAGCCTCAGTGCATCGTTATGGGGCTTAGAGTGGAGGCCGGTAGCCTTGGAGGTCAAAGGTAACTCTCACAGCCAATCACTGGGCCTCCAGCACCCCCAAGCTCCCTCCCAAGGCCCAGTAAGTTGCTTACAGTCAGGCTGATCACCTCCAGGGCTAAGGGCCTCCACTATAGGTCCCAGTTACATGAACTTGAGGCTTGGTTAAAATGCTCCAGCACCCTCACACTCACTTCGAAGACCCAGTAAGTGGCTTTCAGTCGGGCTGATGACCTCCAGTGGTACAGGCCTCCACTTTAAGTCCCAGGTACATGCACTGAGGCTGGGTTAACATGCCCCAGCACCCTCAAACTCCCTCCTAGGCCCAGTAATTGGCTCTAAGTCTGGCTGATGAATTCCAGGGCTACAGGCCTCCACTCTATGCCCCAAAATGATTCACTGAGGTTGGGTTAACATGGCCCCAGCACCCTCACACTCCCTTCGAAGGCCCAATGTGTGGCTGTGAGGCTGGTTGTTGACCTCCAGGGCTACAGGCCTCCACTCTAAAGCCCAAAATGATGCAATGAGGCTGGGTTAACATGGCCCAGCACCCTCACACTCCCTCTTAAGGCCCTGTAAGAGGCTGTAAGGCTATTCTTTGGCATCCCAAGGCCCAGTATGTTACTCTAAGTCTGATTGATGACCGCCAGGCTGGGTTAACATCCTACAGCATGCCCATGCTCCCTGCCAAGGCCCAGTAAGTGGCTTTCAGTCTGACCTTTGTCCTCAACTCTAAGCCCCAAAACGATGCACTGTGGCTGAGTTAACATCCCCTAGAACCCTCACACTCTTTCTCAAGGCCCATTGAGTTGCTGTGAGGCTGGCCTTTGCCCTCCAAGACTACAGGCCTTAACTCCAAGCCCCAAAACGATGCAATGAGAATGGGTTAACATGCCCAAGCACCCTAAACTCCGTCCCAAGGCCCAGTAAGTTGCTCTAAGTCTGGCTGATGACCTCGAGGCTAGGTTAAAACCATCCAGCAACCCTATGCTCCCTCCCAAAGTCCAGTAAGTGGATTTCAGTCAGGCTGATGACCTCCATGGCTACAGGCCTCCACTATAAGTCCCAGTTACATGCACTGAGGCTTGGTTAACATGCTCCAGCACCCTCACACTCCCTCCCAAGGCCCAGAAAGGGGCTCTCAGTCTGGCCTTTGACCTCCAAGGCTACAGGTTTCAACTCTAAGCCCCAAAATTATTAACTGAGGCTGGGTAAAAATGGCCAGCACCCTTACACTCCCTCCCTAGGCCCAGTAATTGGCTCTAAGTCTGGCTGATGACCTCCAGGCTGGTTTAACATACTCCAGCACCCCCATGCTCCCTCCAAGGCCCAGTAAGTGGCTTTCAGTCTGGCCTTTGACCTCCAAGGATACAGGCTTCAACTCTAAGCCCCAAAATTATGAACTGAGGCTGAGTAAAAATGGCCAGCGGTTGTGGCTCAGTGGTAGAGCGGTTGCCTGCCAATCGGAAGGTTGGTGGAGGTTGGTGGTTTGATCCCCGCCTCTGCAGTCATTGTCGAAGTGTCCTTGGCAAGACACTGAACCCCGAGTTCCCCCCGGTGCTGCGCATCGGAGTGTGAATGTGTGTGAATGTTTATCTGATGAGCAGGTGGCACCTTGTACGGTACAGTGTATGAATGTGTGTGAATGGTGAATGTATCCTGTAGATGTAAAAGCGCTTTGAGCAGTTGTTAAGACTGGAAAAGCGCTATATAAATACAGCACATTTACATTTACATTTACACTCCCTCAACTAGGCCCAGTAATTGGCTCCAAGTCTGGCTGATGACGTCCAGGCTAGGTTAACACCCTCCAGCACCCCCATACTACCTCACAAGGCCCAATAAGTGTCTGTCAGTATGGCCTTTGACCTTCAGGGATACATGCCTCCACTCAAAATCCCAGTTACATGCACTGAGGCTGGATTAGCATGCTCCAGCACCCTCACACTCAGTCCCAAGGCCCAGTGAGTGCCTGTGAGGCTGTCATTTGGCGTCCAGTGCTACAGGCCTCCAATCTAAGCCCAAAACGATGCACTGAGGCTGGGTTAACATGACCCAGCACCCTCACACTCCCTCCCATGGCCCAGTGATTGGCGGTGACGCTGGCCGTTGACCTACAGGGCTACAGGCCTCAAATTTAAGTTCCAGTTACACGCACTGAGAGTGGGTTACCATGCCCCAGCACGGTCACACTCCTTCCCGATGCCAGTAAGTGGCTCTAAGTCTGGCTGTTCACGTCCAGGCTGGGTTAACACCCTCCAGCACCCCACACTCACTCCCAAGGCCCAATAAGTGGCTTTCAGTTTGACCTTTGTCCTCCAGGGATACAGGCCTCCACTCTAAGTCCAAGTTGTATGCACTGAGGCTGGGTTACCACCCTCAAGTACCCTCATGATCCCTCCCAAGGCCCAGAAAGTGGATATAGGTCTGGCTGAAGACATCCAGGGCTTAAAGGCCTCCACTTTATGTCTCAGATACATGCATTGAGTCTGGGTGAACATGATCCAGCACAATCACACTCACTCCCAAGGCAATGTTAGTGGCCGTGAGTCTGGCCATTGACCTCCAAGGCTACAGGCCTCCACTCTGAGCCCCAAAACTATGCACTGAAGCTGGGTTAAGACAACCCAGCAACTTCATACTCAATCCCAAGGCCCAGTAAGTCTCTCTAAGACTGGCTGATGACCTCCAGGCTGGGTAAACATCTTCCAGCGCCTCCATCCTTCCTCCCAAGGCCCAGTAAGTGGCTCTCACGCTGGCCTTTGACCTACAGGGATACAGGCCTACACTCAAAGTCCCAGTTATATGCACTGTGGCTGGGTCAACATGCTCCAGCACCCTCATGCTCCTTTCCAAGGCCCAGTAAGTGGTTGCAAGGCTGGGTTAACATGCTCCAGCACCCTCACGCTCCGTCCCAAGGCCCAGTAATATGCTCTAAGTCTGGCTAATGACCTCCAGGACTACAGGCATCCACTCTAAGCCTGGTTAGATGCACTGAGACTGGGTTAGAGGGCTCCAGCAGACTCCTGCTCCGACCCAAGGCCCAGTAAGTGGCTCAATGGCTGGGCAACGGCCTGCAGGGCTACAGGCCTTCACTATAAGTCCAAGTTTCATGAACTGAGGCAGGGTTAACAGGCTCCAGCAGCCTCACAATCCCTTCCAAGGCCCAGTAATAGGCTCTTAGTCTGGCTGATGACCTCCAGCCTACAGGCCTCCTCTCTATGCCTGGTTAGATGCACTGAGACTGGGTTAGAGGGCTCCAGCAGACTCCTGCTCCGACCCAAGGCCCAGTAAGTGGCTCAATGGCTGGGCAACGGCCTGCAGGGCTACAGGCCTTCAATATAAGTCCAAGTTTCATGCACTGAGGTAGGGTTAACAGGCTCCAGCAGCCTCACAATCCCTTCCAAGGCCCAGTAATAGGCTCTTAGTCTGGCTGATGACCTCAAGGCTGGGTTAACACCCTCCAGCAGCCCCATGCTCCCTCTCAAGGCCCAGTAGGTGGCTCTAAGTCTGGCTGATGACCTCCAGGGCTGTAGGCCTTCACTCTAAGTCCCAGTTACATGCACTGAGGGTGGGTTAACATGCTCCAGCTCCCTCAAATTCACTCCCAAGGCCCATTGAGTGGCTGTGAGGTTGGCCTTGGACCTCCAGGGCTACAGCCCTCCACTCTAAGCCCCAAAACTATGCACTGAGGCTGGGTTAACATGCCTCAGCACCCTCACACTCATTCCCAAGTCCCTTAAGTCGTGCTCAGTCTGGCCTTTGACCTCCAGGGATACAGGCCTCCACTCAAAGTCCCAGTTATATGCATT
The DNA here is from genome assembly GCF_008692095.1 of Etheostoma spectabile. Taxonomy (NCBI): domain Eukaryota; kingdom Metazoa; phylum Chordata; class Actinopteri; order Perciformes; family Percidae; genus Etheostoma; species Etheostoma spectabile. The sequence goes on from NW_022604323.1 coordinate 10,436, forward strand.
GAGGCTGGGTTAACACAATCCAGCATCCTCATGCTCCCTCTTGAGGCCCAGAAAGTTGATGTAGGTCTGGCTGAAGACCTCCAGGGCTAAATGCATCCACTCTAAGTCTCAGATACATGTACTGAGGCTGGGTTAACATGCTCCAGCACCATCACAATCACTCCCAAGGCCCAGTGAGTGGCTGTGAGGCTGGCCTTTGAACTCCAGGGCAACAGGCCTCCACTCTAAGCCCCAAACAATGCACTGAGGCTAGGTTAACATCGCACAGAACCCTCACACTCCTTCCCAAGGCCCCTTGAGTTAATGTGAGGCTGGCCTTTGATCTCCAAGGCTACAGCCCTCCACTCTAAGCCCCAAAACGATGCACCGAGGCTAGGTTATCGTGCCCAGCCCTCTACAACTCTCTCCAAGGCCCAGTAGATGGCTCTAAGTCTGGCTTATGACTTCCAGGGCTACAGGCCTCCACTCTAAGCCCCAAAACTATTCACTGAAGCTATAATATAAAACTATAACCCAGCACCCTCACACTCACTCCCAAGGCCAGTGAGTCGCTTTAAATCTGGCTGTTCGACCTCCAGGTTGGGTTAACACCCTCCAGCACCCCCATACTCCTTCCCAAGGACAAGTAAGTGGCTTTGATGCCAGGTAAACATGCTCCAGCACCCTCAAGCTCCCACCCAAGGCCCAGTAAGTGGCTCTGTTGTTGGGCAACGGCCTGCAGAGCTACAGGCTTCCACTACAAGTCCAAGTTACATGCCCTGAGGATGGGTTAAAAGGCTCCATCAGCATTACACCCCCTTCCAAGGCCATTGAGTTGCTTTGAGGCTGGCCTTTGACCTCCAAGGCTACAGCCCTCCACTCTAAGCCCCAAAACGATGCACTGAGGCTGGGGTAACATACCCCAGAACCCTCACAGTAACTCCAAAGAACAAGTAAGTTGCTCTAAGTCTGGCTGATGACCTCCAGGCTGGGTGGACACCCTCTAGCACCCTCATGCTCCCTCCCAAGGCCCATCAAGTGGCTGTCAGTCTGGTTGATGACCTCCAGAGCTACAGGCCTCAACTCTAAGTCCCAGTTACATGCACTGAGGCTGGGTTAACATGCCCCAGCACCCTCACACTCCCTCCCAAGGCTCAGTAAGTGGCTCTAAGTCTGGCTGATGTCGTCAAGGCTGGGTTAAAACCTTCCAGCATCCTCTTGCTCACTCCAAAGGCCCAGTAAGTTTCAGTCAGGCCAGGCAAACATGCTCCAGCATCCTCAACCTCCCTCCCAACGTCCAGTGAGTGGCTGTGAGAACGGGTTAACATGCTCCAGCACCTTCATGCTCCTTCCCAAGGCCCAGTAAATGGCTCTAAGTATGGCTTAGACCTCCAGGGCTACAGCTCCACTATAAGTACCAGTTAGATGCTCTGAGGCTGCGATAACATACTCCAGCACCCTCACCCTCACTCCCTAGGCCCAGTAAGTGGTTCTAAGCCTGGCTGATCACCTCCAGGGCTACAGGCCTCAACTCTAAGTCCCAGTTACATGCACGGAGACTGGGTTAACATGCTCCAGCACCCTCACACTTACTACCAAGGCCCAGTGAGTGGCTGTGAGATTGGCCATTAACCTCCAGGGCTACAGGCCTCCACTCTAAGCCCGAAAACGATGCACTGATGCTGGTTTAACATGCCCCAGCACCATCAAACTCCCTCCCTAAGCCCAGTAATTGGCTCTAAGTCTGGCTGATGACATCTAGGCTGGGTTAACACCCTCCACACCCCCATACTCCCTCCCAAGGCCCAATTAGTGTCTGTCGGTCTGCCTTTGACCTCCAGGGCTACTGGCCTCCACTCTAAGCCCCAAAACGATGCCCTGAGGCTGTGTTAAGTTGCCTCAGCACCCTCACACTCACTCCTAAGGCCCAGTACTTGGCTCTAAGTCTGGCTGATGACCTCCGGGCTTGGGTAACATCCTTCAGCACCCCATGCTCCCTCCCAAGGCCCAGTAAGTGGCTTTCAGTCCGGCCTTTGACCTCCAGGGATGCAGGCCTCCACTCTAAGTCCCAGTTTCATGCAGTGAGGCTAGGTTAACATGCCCCAGCACCCTCAAACTCCCTCCCTAGGCCCGGAAATTTGCTCTAAGTCTGGCTAATAAATTCCAGGGCTACAGGCCTCCACTCTAAGTCCCAGTAACATGCACTGAGGCTGGGTTAAGATGCTCCAGCACCCTCACACTTACTCCCAAGGCCCAGTGATTAGCTGTGAGGCTGGCCTTTTAATTCCAGGGCTACAGGCCTCCACTCTAAGCCCCAAAACGATGCACCGAGGCTGGGTTAACATGCACAGCCCTCTACAACTCACTCCTAAGGCCCAGTAGATGGCTCTAAGTCTGGCTGATGAAGTCCCAAGCTTTAGGCCTCTACTCTGAGCCCCAGATACATGCACTGAGGGTGGGTTAACATTCTCCAGCTCCCTCACACTCACTCCCAAGGCCCGTTGAGTGGCTGTGAAGCTGGCCTTTGACCTCCAGGGCTACAGGCCTCCACTCTAAGCCCCAAAACAATGCACCGAGGCTGTGTTAACACAACTCAGCACCCTCAAACTCCCTCCCTTAGCCCAGTAAACTGCTCTAAGTTTGGCTGATGACCTCCAGGCTTGGTTAACATCCTCCAGCACCCACATGCTCCCTCCCACGGCCCAGTATTTGGCTCTAAGTCTGGCTGATGACCTCCAGGGCTACAGGCCTCAAATTTAAGTCCCAGTTACATGCACTGAGGCTGGGTTAAAATGCTCCAGCACACTCAAACTCGCTTCCAAGGCCCAATGTGTGGCTGTGAGGCTAGTTGTTGAACTCCAGGGCAACAGGCCTCCACTCTAAGTCCCAGGTACTTGCACTGAGGCTGGGTTTACATGCTCCAACATCCTCACACTTACTATCAAGGCCCAGTAAGTGGCTGTGAGAGTGGCCTTTGACCTCCAGGGCTACAGGCCTCCACTCTAAATTCCAGGTACTTGCAATGAAGCTGGGTTAACATAACCCAGCACCCTCACAATCACTCCCAAGGCCCAGTAAGCCGCTTTAAATCTGGCTGTCAACCTCCAGGCTGGGTTAACAACCTCCAGCACCCCCATGCTCCTTCCAAGGCCAAGTAAGTGGCTTTGAGGCCAGGTAAACATGCTTTAGCACCCTCAAGCTCCCTCCCAAGGCCAGAAAGTGGTTGTGAGGCCGGTTAACATGCTCCAGCACCCTCATGCTCCCTCCCAAGGCCCCAGTGGCTGTGAGTCTGGTTGATGACATCCAGGCCTACAGGCCTCCTCTCTAAGCCTGGTTAGATGTACTGAGACTGGGTTAACAGGCTCCAGCAGCCTCCTGCTCCCTCCCGAGGCGCAGTGAGTGGCTCTGTTGCTGGGCAACGGCCTGCAGGGCTACAGGCCTCCACTATAAGTCCAAGTTACATGCACTGAGGCATGTTTAACAGGCTCCAGCAGCCTCACACTCCCTCCCAAGGCCCAGTAAGTGGCTCTTAGTCTGGCTGATGACCTTAAGGCTGGGTTAACAACCTCCAGCACCCCCATGCTCCCTCCCAAGGCCCAGTAGGTGGCTCTAAGTCTGGCTGATGACCTCCAGGGCTGTAGGCCTTCACTCTAAGCCCCAGTTACATGCACTGAGGGTGGGTTAACATAATCCAGCTCACTCACATTCACTCCCAAGGCCCATTGAGTGGCTGTGAGGCTGGCCTTTGACCTCCAAGGCTACAGGCCTTCACTCTAAGCCCCAAAACGATGCAATGAGGCTGGGTTAACATGCCTCAGCACCCTCACACTCACTCCCAAGTCCCAGTAAGTCGCGCTCAGTCTGGCTGATGACCTCCAGGCTGGGTTAACACCCTCCAGCACCCCATGCTCCCTTCCAAGGCCCAGTAAGTGGCAGTGAGAACGGGTTAACATGCTCCAGCATCTTCATGCTCCTTCCCAAGGCCCAGTAAGTGGCTCTAAGTCTGGCCTTTGACCTCCAGGGCTACAAGCCTCCACTATAAGTCCCAGTTAGATGCACTGAGGCTGGGGTAACATACCCCAGATCCCTCACACTCACTCCCAAGGCCCAGTAAGTTTCTGTCAGGCCGGATAAACATGCTCCAGCATCCTCAAGCTCCCTCCCAACGCCCAGTAAGTGGCAGTGAGAACGGGTTACCATGCTCCAGCATCTTCATGCTCCTTCCCAAGGCCCAGTAAGTGGCTCTAAGTCTTGCCTTTGACCTTCAGGAATACAAGCCTCCACCATAAGTCCCAGTTAGATGCACTGAGGCTGCGTTAACATACCCCAGCACCCTCACTCCCAAGGCCCAGTAAGTGGCTATAAGCCTGGCTGATCACCTCCAGGGCAACAGTCCTCCACTCTGAGTCCAAGTTAAATGCACTGAGGCTGGGTTAACATGCTCCAGCACCCTCACACTTACTCCAAAGGCCCAGTGAGTGGCTGTGAGAGTTGCCTTTGAACTCCAAGGCAACAGGCCTTCACTCTAAGCCCCAAAAAGATGCCTTGAGGCTGGGTTGATGGCCCAGCACCCTCACAATCCCGTCCAAGGCCCAGCGAGTTCCTCTGAAGCTGGCCTTTGACCTCCAGGGCTACAGCCCTCCAATCTAAGCCCCAAAATGATGCACTGAGGCTGGGGTAACATACCCCAGATCCCTCACACTCCCTCCCAAGGCTCAGTGATTGGCTGTGAGGCTGGCCTTTGACCTCCAAGGCTACAGGCCTCCACTCTAAGCCCCAAAACGATGCACTGAGGCTGGGGTAACATACCCCAGAACCCCCACACTCCCTCCCAAGGCTCAGTAAGTGGCTCTAAGTCTGGCTGATGACCTCCAGGCTGGGTTGACACCCTCCGCCACCCCAATGCTCCCTCCCATGGCCCAGTAAGTGGCTGTCAGTCTGGTTGATGACCTCCAGGGCTACAGGCCTCCACTCTAAGTCCCAGTTACATGCACTGAGGCTGGGTTAACATGCCCCAGCACCCTCACAATCCCTCCCAAGGTTCAGTGAGTGGCTCTAAGTCTGGCTGATAACGTCCAGGCTGGGTTAACACCCTCCAGCCCCCCCATACTCCCTCCCAATAAGTGGCTTTCAGTATGACCTTTGTCCTCCAGGGATACAGGCCTCCACTCTAAGTCCAAGTTGTATGCACTGAGGCTGGGTTAACACCCTCCAGTACCCTCATTCTCCCTCCCAAGGCCCAGAAAGTGGCTCTAGGCCTGGCTGATGACCTTAAGGCTGGGTTAACACCCTCCAGCACCCCCAAGCTTCCTCCCAGGTCCAGTAAGTTGCTTACGGTCAGGCTGGTCACCTACAGGGCTACTGGCCTCCACTATAGGTCCCAGTTACATACACTTGAGGCTTGGTTAACATGCTCCAGCACCCTCACACTCACTCCCATGGCCCAGTAAGTGGCTTTCAGTCTGGCTGATGACCTCCAGGGCTACAGGCCTCCACTTTAAGTCCCAGGTACATGCACTGGTGCTGTGTTAACATGCTCCAGCACCCTCACACTCACTCCCAAGGCCCAGTAAGTGGCTTTCAGTCCGGCTGATGACCTCCAGTTGTTACGTTTCAGTAAGACAGAACCACAGAGAGAACAGATGTACAAAGACAGGGTACAGTACAGGTAGTTTAATGGGAGCGGAGGAGTACAAACACAGACGCAGACAGAGGGTAGGTGGTTGAGAGGATGGTAGGCAACACCGACGGGCAACGGACGGATCTGCGAGGAAAACACAAGGTAAGTAAGAGAACACTGGTAGTAGTAAACACGAGTGAATACGACTGGGGGCCTAGTTACCACAATAATGCATGTAACGATCTGGCGCTGAGGAGACGGTCAGCCCGGGTTTATGAATGGCGGTTGGATAAAGAGTAATGAGGAACAGCTGAGTGGAAGACGGAATGCTGATGGAAGCCACGCCTCTGAATCTCCCGGAAACGCCCTCACGGCAAACAGACAACACATAGGGAAGAAAAGGGGAGACACACAACAGGTTGGGGAATGCAGCAGACCACAACAGTACCGCCCCCAGGCGCCCCAACAGGATGATCCCTATGGAAGTCCCTCACCAGCTGAGGATCCAAGATGAACCTCCGGGGAACCCAAGACCGTTCCTCGGGCCCGTACCCCTCCCAGTCCACCAAATATTGCAGGCCCCTCCCACGCCTCCGGGCGTCCAGGAGCCGGAGGACCGTGTAGGCCGGCGGGTCGTCGATGACACAAACAGGCGGGGGCGGTTCCTCCGGAGGACAGAGGGGATTGGAGGACACCAGCTTCAGTTGAGAGACGTGAAATGTGGGATGGACCCGCATGGCGGCAGGCAGCTTGAGCCGGACAGCCGCGGGGTTCACGATGGCCTCGATTTCAAACGGACCCAGGTACCGAGGGGAGAGCTTCCTAGACTCAGTGCGAAGAGGGATGTTTCTGGATGAGAGCCATACCCGTTGGCCCGGTTGGAAAGGCGGAGCAGGGGACCTGCGCCTGTCCGCCACCGTCTTGTTGCAGTCGGACGTCCGAAGCGAGGAGTCCCGGGCCTCGGACCACACCAGGTGACAGCGGCGGAGGTTGTCCTGCACGGACGGCACAGATAGTTCCCTCTCCTGGGCCGGAAACAACGGGGGTTGGTAACACAGGGCCACCTCGAAGGGCGAGAAACTGGTGGCGGAGGTGACCAGACAATTGTGGGCGTATTCAATCCAGTGTAGATGGTCGACCCAGGTGGTGGGGTTCTGTGCTGCCACACAGCGGAGGGATGTTTCCAGGTCTTGATTCGCCCTCTCCGTCTGACCGTTCGTCTGGGGATGGAAACCTGAGGACAGACTAACAGACGCCCCCAGAGCGGAACAAAAGTCCTTCCACACACCAGAAATGAACTGTGGGCCTGTATCGGAAACGATGTCCACAGGTATTCCATGGGGACGGAATACATGTTGGACTAAGAGGTCAGCCGTCTCACTGGCCGTGGGTAATTTAGGTAATGCTATATAGTGGACAGATTTAGAGAATCTGTCCACCACGGTGAGTATAGTGTCATTACCTTTAGACTTGGGCAGGCCGGTGACGAAGTCCAGAGCCACGTGAGACCAAGGGCGACTGGGAACCGGAAGTGGCAGAAACAGGCCAGCCGGCGGACGAGGAGAGGCCTTACCCCGCGCACAGATGGAGCAGGCAGCAACGTAGGCCCGAACGTCAGCGTTCATGGACGGCCACCAGAAGTGGCGCTTCAACAGCGTGGACGTACGATGCACCCCAGGATGACAGGAGAAACGTGATGTGTGAATCCACTGCAACACCTGGGACCGTACCAACTCAGGAACGTAGATCCGGTAGCAGGGCCCCCTCCGGGGTCGGGGTCCTGAGGTTGGGCAGCCTTCACCAACGCCTTGATCTCCCACCGAACAGCAGCCACCACACAGGCAGGCGGCAACACCGTCTCGGACTTGGCGCCGTCCTCAGGGCTGTCGAATAGCCGGGACAGGGCGTCCGGCTTCACGTTCCGTGAACCCGGACGGTACGTCAAGGTGAAATCGAACCTGCTAAAGAACAGAGCCCACCTGGCTTGTCGAGATGAGAGCCTCCTGGTAGACTGGATGTAAGCCAGGTTTTTGTGGTCGGTCCAGACCACAAACGGTTGCTCCGCACCCTCCAAATGGTGACGCCACTCCTCAAGAGCCACCTTGACCGCCAACAGCTCCCGGTTGCCCACGTCGTAGTTCCGTTCTGCAGGGGTTAATTTCTTAGACAAAAAAGCACAAGGGTGCAGCAGTTGGTCGGAGGGGGAACGTTGGGACAGGACGGCACCCACTCCAGAGGCCGAAGCGTCCACCTCCACCACGAACTGGTGACAGGTCAGGGTGTTTAAGCACCGGCGGGGAGCAGAACAGATGTTTAAGCCTCACCAAGGCTTGCTCAGCAACAGGGGACCAGAGAAACGGAACTTTGGGAGACGTGAGTTTGGTCAAGGGGGACGCTACCTGACTAAAATTCCTGATGAACCGACGATAAAAATTGGCAAAGCCCAGAAAACGCTGCAGCTGTTTCCGGGTAGTGGGCGTAGGCCAGTTAGTAACAGCCTTAGTCTTTTCGGGATCCGCTGACACCTGCCCACCCTCCACTATGAACCCCAGAAACGGAACAGAGCGCCGGTGGAACTCACATTTTTCGGCTTTGACGTACAGTTTGTTCTCTAACAGGCGCTGCAGGACCTGACGTACGTGGGCGACGTGGTCCGACATGGAGGAGGAAAAAACGAGAATGTCATCGAGGTACACTACAACAAAACGGCACAAAAAGTCCCTCAAAACGTCATTCACCATGTTCTGAAAAACGGCCGGGGCGTTAGTAAGACCAAACGGCATAACTAAGTATTCGAAATGTCCCAAGGGAGTATTAAATGCCGTCTTCCACTCATCCCCCTGTCGGACACGGACGAGGTGATACGCATTACGAAGGTCCAGCTTGGAGAACACCGTGGCGCCCCGCAGGGGCTCGAACGTGGAGTTAATGAGAGGCAGGGGGTATTTGTTCTTAATGGTAATATCGTTAAGGCCACGGAAATCTATGCAGGGACGCAGCGACTTATCTTTTTTCCCCACAAAAGAAACCCGCCCCCAAGGGAGACGACGACGGGCGGATAATGCCGGCAGCGAGCGAGTCACCGATATATCGCTCCATAGTCTCTCTCTCCGGCCGGGACAGATTGTACAGCCGACTCCTAGGGTACGGTGCGTCAGGCCGCAGGTCTATGGCACAGTCGTAAGGTCTATGGGGAGGTAGGGACAGGGCTCTGTCCTTACTAAACACCTCCGCCAGGTCAGAGTAATCGGAGGGGACGGAGGACAAATCAGAAGGAGGATCCGCGGACGCGGGGACGCACACCACCGGGGTACGGCAGAGCCCAGACACTCCGAGTGACAGCGGTCACTCCAGCTACGTATAGCATGTCGCTGCCAATCTATCTGGGGATTATGGCGCTTCAACCAAGGGAAACCGAGGATGAGAGGGGTGGTGGAAGCGGACACAAGCTTGAAGCTGATGGTCTCCCTATGGTTACCGGACAAGACTAGGGTGAGAGGCACGGTCTGATGCGTAACTCTAGCGAGTGTATCGCCGTTAATGGCTGTGACGCGAAGTGGGCTGTCGACGGGCTCAATGGGAAATCCAGTACGAGTTGCCAGGTTAGCGTCAATAAAATTGTCCTCCGCACCGGAGTCAAGGAGGGCGGAGAGGGGCAGAGAGAGAGTCTTGAACTGTAATGTGGCTAGGACCATTAACCGGGGTGCTGTGGGCATAATGTCTTCAACAGGACTCGCTAGAACGCCCACGTAAGCTAGCGAGTCGTGCCTTTTGGCCGAGCGGGACAGGTGGCAACAAGGTGAGATGCATCGCCGCAGTACAAGCACTCACCAGCCAACATGCGACGCTGTCGCTCCGCAAGAGAGAGCCGTGTCCGACCCAGCTGCATGGCCTCATCCGCCTCTCTGGATGTACCAGCCGGGGAGGCAGAGGGTAACAGCGGAGAGTTAGTGGGAGGGGCCCTCGACAGCGCCGCAGCCCGGCCGGGAGGGTGAGCTCGGCCGCTCCTCGCCTGCTTCCTCTCCCGCAACCTGTTGTCCAGTGTAATGGCAAGAGACACGAGAGAATTAAGGTTTACAGGGTCATCCCGAACAGCTAATTCGTCTTTGATAACGTCACTCAAACCGTTCAGGAATGCCCCCGTAATGCCTCCTCGTTCCACTGGGAGTCCGCCGCTAGTGTCCAAAAGTCGACGGAGTATGTAGCCACGCTCTCAGTTCCCTGCCTGAGAGCCAACAGTCGTTTGGAAGCGCTGCCAACATGATCCGGATGGTCAAACACAGTTTTCAAATCCGCAGAGAAAGTGTCAAAAGTGATACCTGAGGGTAGACGGTTGGAGCACACCGCCTCAGCCCAAGCCAGAGCACGTCCCCTGAGCAACCCCAGGGCATAGTGTACCTTGGATGATTCCGTTGGGAATGACTGTGGCCGTTGCTGAAATATGAGCCCACACTGGAGGAGGAACCCACGACACTTGTCCAAATCACCAGAGAAAGGTTCCGGTGCGTTGATAGGCGGTTCACGAGGAGAGGAGGGAGCCACCGTGTCTGTGGGAGCAGTCGGAGAAGCAGAGGAAGCAGAAAGGGAAGGTGAGGAAACAGACAGCCGTGATACTTGTGCCGTTAACTGGGCGACCTGTGCAAAGAGTTGTTGATTGTTCTCCAGAAGCGTGTGGATGAGCTGGTTATGTTGACCCAATAAAGTCCCCTGTGACTGGATAGCACGCTGGATGCCGTCGGTCTCCGGGGGCTGCGGTACCTCTGTGGCGTCCATATTGGCCAGATCGTTCTGTAACGTTTCAGTAGGACAGAACCACAGAGATAATGAAAGTACAAAGACTGAGTACAGTTTAGGTGGTTTAATTAGAGCGGGGGATGACAAACACAGACGCAGACTGAGGGTGGTAGGTAGAGATGATGGTAGGCAGCACTGACGGACAACGGACGGATCTGCGAGGGAAACACAAGGTAAGTCAGAGAACACAGACAGAAGAAAACACGAGTGGATTCGACTGGGGGCCTAGTTACCACAGTAATGCATGTAACGATCTGGCGCTGAGGAGACGGTCAGCCCGGGTTTATGAAAGGCAGTGGGATGATGAGTGATGGGAAACAGCTGAGTGGAAGACGGAGTGTTGATGGAAGCCACGCCTCTGAATCTCCCGGAAACGCCCTCACGGCAACAGACAACACACAGGGAAGAAAAGGGGAGACACACAACAGGTTGGGGAAGGCAGCAGACACAACATCACTGGGCCTTGGGAGTGAGTGTGATAGTGCAAGACTATGTTAACCCAGCCACAGTGCATGAAACTGGGACTTAGAGTTGAGGCCTGTAGCCCTGGGGGTCATCAGCCAGACTGACACCCACTTACAGGGCCTTGGGAGGGAGCATGGGGGTGCTGGAGGGTGTCAACCCAGCCTGGAGGTCATCAGCCAGACTTAAAGCCACTTACTTGTTCTTGGGAGGGATTGTGAGGGTTCTGGGGTATGTTACCGCAGCCTCAGTGCATCGTTTTGGGGCTTAGAGTGGAGGGCTGTAGCCCTGGAGGTCAACGGCAAGCTTCAGAGAAACTCACTGGGCCTTGGACGGGAGTTTGAGCATGCTGGGCCATGTTAACCCAGCCTCAGTGCATTGTTTTGGGGCTTAGAGTGGAGGCCAGTAGCCTTGGAGGTCAAAGGCAACTCTCACATCCAATCACTGGGCCTTGGGAGTAAGTGTGAGGGTAATGGAGCATGTTAACCCAGCCTCAGTTCATGTACCTTGGACTTAGAGTGTAGGCCTGTAGCCTTGGAGGTCATCAGCCGGACTTAGAGCACCTTACTGGGCCTTGGGAGGGAGGGTGAGGGTTCTGGGGTATTTTAACTCAGCCTCAGTGCATCGTTATGGGGCTTAGAGTCGAGACCTGTAGCCCTGGAGTTCAAAGGCCAGCCTCACAGCCACCAACTGGGCCTTGGGAGTGAGGGTGAGGGTGCTGGAGCATGTAAACCCAGCCTCAGTGCATGTATCTGGGACTTAGAGTGGAGACCTTTAGCCCAGGAGGTCTTCAGCCAGACTTATATCGACTTTCTGGTCCTTGGGAGGGAGAATGAGGGTGCTGGAGGGTGTTAACCCACCCTCAGTGATATAACTGGGACTTTGAGTGGAGGCCTGTATACCTGTAGGTCGAAGGCCAGACTGAAAGCCACTTACTGGGCCTTGGGAGGGAGCATGTGGGTGCGGGAGGGTGTCAACCAGTCTGGAGGTCATCAGCCAGACTTAGAGCCACTTACTTGTTCTTGGGAGGGATTGTGGGGGTTCTGGGGTATGTTACCGCAGCCTCAGGTCATCGTTTTGGGGCTCAGAGTGGAGGGCTGTAGCCCTGGAGGTCAACGGCCAGATTCAGAGAAACTTACTGGGCCTTGGACGGGAGTGTGAGGATGCTGGGCCATGTTAACCCAGCCTCAGTGAATTTTTTTGGGGCTTAGAGTTGAGGCCGGTAGCCTTGGAGGTCAAAGGCAACTCTCACAGCCAATCACTGGGCCTTGGGAGTAAGTGTGAGGGTAATGGAGTATGTTAACCCAGCCTCAGTGCATGTACCTTGGACTTAGAGTGTAGGCCTGTAGCCCTGGAGATCATCAGCCAGACTTAAAGCACCTTACTGGGCCTTGGGAGGGAGTGTGAGGGTTCTGGGGTATTTTAACCCAGCCTCAGTGCATCGTTATGATGCTTAGAGTGGAGACCTGTAGCCCTGGAGTTCAAAGGCCAGCCTCACAGCCACTAACTGGGCCTTGGGAGTGAGGGTGAGGGTGCTGGAGCATGTTAACCCAGCCTCAGTGCATGTATCTGGGACTTAGAGTGGACACCTTTAGCCCTGGAGGTCTTCAGCCAGACTTATATCCACTTTCTGGTCCTTGGGAGGGAGAATGAGGGTGCTGGAGGGTGTCAACCCAGCCTGGAGGGTGTCAACCCAGCCTGGAGGGTGCCTGGAGGGTGTCAACCCAGCCTGGAGGTCATCAGCCAGACTTAGAGCCAATTACGTCTTCTTGGGAGTAAGTGTGAGGGTAATGGAGCATGTTAACCCAGCCTCAGTGCATGTACCTTGGACTTAGAGTGTAGGCCTGTAGCCCTGGAGGTCATCAGCCAGACTTAGAGCACCTTACTGGGCCTTGGGAGGGAGTGTGAGGGTTCTGGGGTATTTTAACCCAGCCTCAGTGCATCGTTATGGGGCTTAGAGTGGAGACCTGTAGCCCTGGAGTTCAAAGGCCAGCCTCACAGCCACTAACTGGGCCTTGGGAGTGAGGGTGAGGGTGCTGGAGCATGTTAACCCAGCCTCAGTGCATGTGTCTGGGACTTAGAGTGGAGACCTTTAGCCCTGGAGGTCTTCAGCCAGACTTATATCCACTTTCTAGTCCTTGGGAGGGAGAATGAGGGAGCTGGAGGGTGTTAACCCAGCCTCAGTGAATATAACTGGGACTTTAAGTGGAGGCCTGTATCCCTGTAGGTCGAAGGCCAGACTGAAAGCCACTTACTGGGCCTTGGGAGGGAGCATGTGGGTGTGGGAGGGTGTTAACCCAGCCTGGAGGTCATCAACCAGAATTAGAGCCACTTACTGGGCCTTGGAAGTGAGTGTGAGGGTGCTGGGCCATGTTTACCCAGCCTCAGTGCACAGTTTTGGGGCTTAGAGTTGAGGCCTGTAGCCCTGGAGTTCAAAGGCCAGCATCAAAGCCAATTACTGGGCCTTGGGAGGGAGCATGAGGGTGCTAGAAGATTTTGACCCAGCCTCTGTGCATATAACTCGGACTAAGAGTGGAGGCCTGTATCCTTGGAGGTCAAAAGCCAGACTGACAGCCACTTACTGGGCCTTGAGAATGAGGGTGCTGGAGGGTGTTAACCCAGCCTCAGTGAATATAACTGGGACTTTGAGTGGAGGCCTGTATCCCTGTAGGTCGAAGGCCAGACTGAAAGCCACTTACTGGGCCTTGGGAGGGAGCATGGGGGTGCTGGAGGGTGTCAACCCAGCCTGGAGGTCATCAGCCAGACTTAGAGCCACTTACGTCTTCTTGGGAGGGATTGTGAGGGTTCTGGGGTATGTTAACGCAGTCTCAGTGCATCGTTTTGCGGCTCAGAGTGGAGGGCTGTAGCCCTGGAGGTCAACGGCCAGCTTCAGAGAAACTCACTGGGCCTTGGACGGGAGTGTGAGGATGCTGGGCCATGTTAACCCAGCCTCAGTGCATTGTTTTGGGGCTTAGAGTGGAGGCCGGTAGCCTTGGAGGTCAAAGGCAACTCTCAGAGCCAATCACTGGGCCTTGGGAGTAAGTGTGAGGGTAATGGAGTATGTTTACCCAGCCTCAGTGCATGTACCTTGGACTTAGAGTGTAGGCTTGTAGCCCTGGAGGTCATCAGCCAGACTTAGAGCACCTTACTGGGTCTTGGGTGGGAGTGTGAGGGTTCTGGGGTATTTTAACCCAGCCTCAGTGCATAGTTATGGGGCTTAGAGTGGAGACCTGTAGCCCTGGAGTTCAAAGGCCAGCCTCACAGCCACTAACTGGGCCTTGGGAGTGAGGGTGAGGGTGCTGGAGCATGTTAACCCAGCCTCAGTGCATGTATCTGGGACTTAGAGTGGAGACCTTTAGCCCTGGAGGTCTTCAGCCAGACTTATATCCACTTTCTGGTCCTTGGGAGGGAGAATGAGGGTGCTGGAGGGTGTTAACCCAGCCTCAGTGAATATAACCGGGACTTTGAGTGGAGGCCTGTATCCCTGTAGGTCGAAGGCCAGACTGAAAGGCACTTACTGGGCCTTGGGAGGGAGCATGTGGGTGCGGGAGGGTGTTAACCCAGCCTGGAGGTCATCAGCCAGAATCAGAGCCACTTACTGGGCCTTGGGAGTGAGTGTGAGGGTGCTGGGCCATGTTTACCCAGCCTCAGTGAATAGTTTTGGGGCTTAGAGTTGAGGCCTGTAGCCCTGGAGTTCAAAGGCCAGCATCAAAGCCAATTACTGGGCCTTGGGAGGGAGCATGAGTGTGCTAGAAGATTTTAACCCAGCCTCAGTGCATAGAACTCGGACTAAGAGTGGAGACCTGTATCCTTGGAGGTCAAAAGCCAGACTGATAGCAACTTACTGTGCCTTGGGAGGGTGCATGGTGGTGCTTAATGGTGTTAACCCTGCCTGGTGGTCATCAGCCAGAATCAGAGCCACTTACTGGGCCTTGGGAGTGAGTGTGAGGTTGCTGGACCATGTTTACCCAGCCTCAGTGCATAGGTTTGGGTCTTAGAGTTGAGGGCTGTAGCCTTGAAGGTCAAAGTCCAGCATCAAATTCAATCACTGCGCCTTGGGAGTGAGTGTGATAGTGCAAGACTATGTTAACCCAGCCACTGTGCATGAAACTGGGACTTAGAGTTGAGGCCTGTAGGCCTGGGGGTCATCAGCCAGACTGACACCCTTTTACAGGGCCTTGGGAGGGAGCAAGGGGGTGCTGGAGGGGGTCAACCCAGCCTGGAGGTCATCAGCCAGACCTAAAGCCACTTACTTTTCTTGGGAGGGATTTTGAGGGTTCTGGGGTATGTTACCGCAGCCTCAGTACATCGTTTTGGGGCTTAGAGTGGAGAGCTGTAGCCCTGGAGGTCAACGGCCAGCTTCAGGGAAACTCACTGGGCCTTGGACGGGAATGTGAGGATGCTGGGCCATGTTAACCCAGCCTCAGTGCATTGTTTTGGGGCTTAGAGTGGAGGCCGGTAGCCTTGGAGGTCAAAGGCAACTCTCACAGCCAATCACTGGGCCTTGGGAGTAAGTGTGAGGGTAATGGAGCATGTTAACCCAGCCTCAGTGCATGTACCTTGGACTTAGAGTGTAGGCCTGTAGCCCTGGAGGTCATCAGCCAGACTTAGAGCACCTTACTGGGCCTTGGGAGGGAGTGTGAGGGTTCTGGGGTATTTTAACCCAGCCTCAGTGCATCGTTATGGGGCTTAGAGTGGAGACCTGTAGCCCTGGAGTTCAAAGGCCAGCCTCACAGCCACTAACTGGGCCTTGGGAGTGAGGGTGAGGGTGCTGGAGCATGTTAACCCAGCCTCAGTGCATGTGTCTGGGACTTAGAGTGGAGACCTTTAGCCCTGGAGGTCTTCAGCCAGACTTATATCCACTTTCTGGTCCTTGGGAGGGAGAATGAGGGAGCTGGAGGGTGTTAACCCAGCCTCAGTGAATATAACTGGGACTTGAAGTGGAGGCCTGTATCCCTGTAGGTCGAAGGCCAGACTGAAAGCCACTTACTGGGCCTTGGGAGGGAGCATGTGGGTGTGGGAGGGTGTTAACCCAGCCAGGAGGTCATCAACCAGAATTAGAGCCACTTACTGGGCCTTGGAAGTGAGTGTGAGGGTGCTGGGACATGTTTACCCAGCCTCAGTGCACAGTTTTGGGGCTTAGAGTTGAGGCCTGTAGCCCTGGAGTTCAAAGGCCAGCATCAAAGCCAATTACTGGGCCTTGGGAGGGAGCATGAGGGTGCTAGAAGATTTTGACCCAGCCTCTGTGCATATAACTCGGACTAAGAGTGGAGGCCTGTATCCTTGGAGGTCAAAAGCCAGACTGACAGCCACTTACTGGGCCTTGGGAGGGTGCATGGTGATGCTGGAGGGTGTTAACCCTGCCTGGAGGTTATCAGCAAGAATAAGAACTTCTTACTGGGCCTTGGGAGTGAATATGAGGTTGCTGGACCATGTTTACCCAGCCTCAGTGCATAGGTTTGGGGCTTAGAGTTGAGGGCTGTAGCCTTGGAGGTCAAAGGCCAGCATCAAAGCCAATCACTGGGCCTTGGGAGTGAGTGTGATGGTGCAAGACTATGTTAACCCAGCCACAGTGCATGAAACTGGGACTTAGAGTTGAGGCCTGTAGGCCTGGGGGTCATCAGCCAGACTGACACCCACTTACAGGGCCTTGGGAGGGAGCATGGGGGTGCTGGAGGGTGTCAACCCAGCCTGGAGGTCATTAGATTAGATTAGATTAGATTATACTTTATTTATCCCACGACGGGGAAATTCTGTCGTTACAAGTAGCAGCATAGCAGCAACAGCAAAAAACAGAAAAACAAAACAATAACACACAAACAAGTAAGCACGAAAGAAATACAAGGCAAGAAATACAAGGCAAGAAATACAGGCAAGAAATAGACAATGAAAATATGGTAGACTGAGTAAGTAAAATGCCGTCAAACAAAAGGAATTTTAAAGTGCGGTTGCCATGATAAGAGAAACAATATTGCGGTGTAAGTGACGTTAAAAATTAAGTTAAGTTGAATGTGTAATTAGAGCAAAGAAGCAAGAGTCGGTAGCATAATTTAAATTATATTAACCTGAGACCATAAATATTGAAAAGTAAGTACTTGTAATAAAATAATATAATACCAATATTAAAGATAAACAGAAAGTGTGTGATGTAGATGGGAGAAAAACAGGAACAGAAACTACAACACTATCAGGTAGAGCAGGTGTTTGTAGAGTCTGACAGCGGCCGGGATGAAGGACCTGCGGTACCTCTCCTTCTTACACCGTGGGTGTATCAGTCTGCTGCTGAAGGAGCTGCTCAGGGACCCCACAGTGTCATGTAGGGGGTGAGAGGTGTTGTCCATGATGGATGTCAGCTTGGCTAACATCCTCCTCTCCCCTACTTCCTCTATGGGGTCCAGAGGACAGTCCAGGACAGAGCTCGCTCTCCGGATCAGTCTATTGAGTCTGCTCCTGTCCCGGTCCGAGCTGCCCCCCCTCCAGCAGACCACAGCGTAGAGGATGGCAGAGGCCACCACAGAGTCATAGAAGGTCCTGAGGAGAGTCCTACACACTCCAAAGGACCTGAGTCTCCTCAGCAGATGGAGGCGACTCTGGCCCTTCTTGTAGAGTGCTTGGGTGTTATCAGTCCAGTTCAGTTTATTGTTTAGGTGAACACCCAGGAATTTGTAGCTCTCCACTACATCAATGTCCAATCCCTGGATGCTCACCGGTTGAGAAGGGGGATGTTTCCTCCTGAAGTCGACTATCATCTCCTTTGTCTTGCTGGTGTTAAGCTGAAGCTGGTTGAGCTCACACCAGCTGACAAAGTCCTTGATAACCGACCTGTATTCCAGATCGTTCCCCTCAGAGACACAACCAACAACGGCTGTGTCATCAGAGAACTTCTGGATGTGGCAGTGGGTGGTGTTGTGTGTGAAGTCCGAGGTGTAGAGGGTGAAAAGGAAGGGGGAGAGCACCGTACCCTGAGGGGCACCTGTGCTGCAGTGCACCACGTCAGACACACAGTGATGGAGCCTCACATACTGTGGTCTGTTGGTGAGGTAGTCCGTAGTCCATGCAGCCAGATGTTGGTCCACTCCGGCACTCTCCATCTTCACTCTGAGGAGCGAAGGCTGGATGGTGTTAAAAGCACTGGAGAAGTCGAAGAACATGACTCTCACAGTGCTCCCGCTGTCCTCCAGGTGAAGCAGCGATCTGTGCAGCAGGTAGATCACTGCGTCGTCCACTCCAATCCCAGGCTGGTAAGCAAACTGCAGGGGGTCCAGCTGTGTGCCCACCAGGGGTCGCAGGTGACGCAGGATGATCCTCTCCATGGTCTTCATCAGGTGAGAAGTCAGGGCAACAGGCCTGAAGTGGTTTGGCTCCTTGGGTCGCGGTGACTTTGGTACCGGGACCACACAGGAGGTCTTCCACAGGGCTGGGACCTTCTCCAGGCTCAGGCTCAGGTTGAATAAGTGCCTGAACACACCACAGAGCTGGTCAGCACAGTCCCTGAGGAGACTTGGGCTGATGCCGTCCGGGCCCGGGGCCTTCCTTGCCTTGAGCTTCTTCAGTTGACTTCTCACCTGATCATCTGTTATGGAGAAGTGGGTGGAGGATGACTGGGGTGTGTGGATGGTAGGAGGTGAGGGTCTCAGGGAGGGGGAGAGGGGGGTGGTGAACTGATGAGCGGGGAGAGGGGGGAGGAACGGGCTGGTGGGTTCATTGCTGATGCGGGTCGTTGAAGGTGGCAGGCTGAGGAGGGGAGGGGGGGGAGGAGGAGAAGGCCAGGGGAGGTGTGAAAGAGGGGGCTGGGGGGTGTGAAGAGGGAGGCGAGGAGGCAGAGTCAAATCTGTTAAAAAACAGATTCAGCTCATCTGCCCAGTCCTTGTCTCCTCCGGCTTGGCTTCTTCCCACAGCTTTGCCGTGGCCGGAGATGTTCTGCAGCCCTCTCCAGACGTCCCTAGCATTGTTCTGCTCCAAACTCTTTTCTAATTTCCTCCCGTAGATGACCTTCCCCCTCCTGATCCTGAGTCTGAGTTCCTTCTGGACTCTGCGCAGCTCCTCTCTGTCCCCTGATGCAAAAACCCTCTTCTTCTCATTTAGCAGAGCTTTTATCTCAGAAGTCACCCAGGGTTTGTTGTTGGGAAAACACTGGACCAACTTGGAGGGCACAGTGTTCTCCACACAGAAGTTGATATAGTCTGTGATGCATTGTGTCATGCTGTCAATGTCGGTGCCGTGGGGGTGCAGAGTGCTTCCCAGTCTGTAATTTCAAAGCAGTCCCTGAGCCTATCACTTGCCTCCTCAGACACACTGCTTCACAAGCCTCTTCACAGGTGTTGTTTGATCACCACAGGGGAGTATTCTGTGTAGATGGACGAGATTGTGATGTTGGGTATCTAAATAAACTAAGATATACTTACATGTGGCATTACCCAAGATAAAAGTGGCAAACTAGCTTACTGAAGTATACCGTCAGTTAGGGCTGAACAATATTGTGTTTTAGCATTGACATCGCGATGTGCGCATGCGCGAAAGTCACATTGCAGGACGTTACGATGTTGACGTTAATACTTTTTTGCTGCTTGATAGGAAAGAAAATTTCACGTTTCTCCTTACATGATTATTACCATCGACCGTTCCCCTTCAAGACAGGTAGCATGTGGGCAACGTGTGGATGTGACGTTAGTCCGACGAGGTTTGGTATGGGAAGTGAGGCTCTCCGTGTGTAGAAAAGTAGCCTACCGTTGGCAACAGCTGCCTCTGACACAGTGATGTCATAGTTTTGATGGGTAGTGAGTGACGCTACAGTAGTTGGGGTTTTATGTTCTCCTCAAATACAAACTAAACCCCCTGATTAATGCAACATAATCACAACGTCTCCCAGGCATTTCCCACCGCAGAAAGCTGCAACCAGTCAGGCTAAAGCTAATATAGTTAGCTTAAAGAAACAAGCAGAAAGGCTATCAGCCAGGCTAAAGCTAAAATAGTTAGCTTAAAGAAACGAGCAGAAAGGCGCTACCAGCCAGGCTAAAGCTAAAATAGTTAGCTTAAAGAAACGAGCAGAAAGGCGCTACCAGCCAGGCTAAAGCTAATATAGTTAGCTTAAAGAAACATGCAGAAAGCTGCTACAGCCAGGCTAAAGCTAAAATAATTAGCTTAAAGAAAAAGCAGAAAGCTGCTACCAGCCAGGCTAAAGCCAAAGAAACAAGGGGTCCGTCTGTCCCAACTAACGTTACGGTTCGGAGCCGCGACACTGGAAACGTAACGCTAATCTACTATAGAAGTCTGTGTCTGATCTAACGTCATTTCCACTGACTGAACTGTTCTTGGAGACACAGAGTGTTGCTAGTGCGCGCAACGTGCAGGTCTGATCAGTTTATCAAACTAACGAGCTGGTCCCACTAGTTGACCACAACCTGACATTTAGAGGAAGCAACATGCAGTCACTGTCATTCACGTTAGCTTGGATTGATTATTATATGAATACAATGGTGTCATGCTAGTCAACCAGAGTATTTCTACCTGATGTCCCTCTCCAAAATCACTTCAGAAGAGTAATGTTAGTCACAGCGCTTACAGGGCTGCCAACTTTCCCCAAACCTGGAGTGAGATTTGGGGGGGCAACCCATATTTTGCCACGTACAAAGCAATTTTTTGGGGGTTATCCTTCAGGGTTTAAATTGTGATTTGTGATGTGGGGGGGTGGGGTTCTCCCTAGGGGGGTCTGGGGGTATGCCCCCCCAGGAAAAAAATTGAAAAATAAACCATTAAAGGGCACTTTCTGGAGAGTTTTTTTGCAAAAAAATGGAGAAATCAAGTCTTACATGATATGTGCAAAACTGTAGGGTTAAGAACCTTGCATGTTGTAGTATCAACAGGTTTTACGGCTTCAGCATTTACATTATATACATTATTAACTTCTTATGATATAAGAACTGACCCAGACAACGTGCCAAAACTAATGAACAACATGAAGAGACAGGAGCATATGTCAGCAACAGCTGAGAAGATTTGGGTCTGTGGGGAACAGGTCCAGGGGTCCCTGGTGTTGGGACAAGGGACCAAAGTTAAATTAATGTTGAGGGATCAACTAAGACCACTGAAATTCTAAAGAATAAGAACACTGATCTACATAAATTCTTATCCTTTAACCTTTGTGCCAAGGTTCAGTAATGTTTGGCCCTCATCCTCTGGGCCCACTTACTGGATTTACTTTTTGGGGGAAAAAAAGACTATTTGTTCATTTCATAAAACATCAAATTAATATTTACAGTTACATTTAGAGATGCACCGAGGTTAGAGAAGCACAATAGTGGCCAATGTTGCAGTATAGTATATATAGTATAGTGTATATATGTAGTATATATAGTATAGTATATATAGTATAGTATATATAGTATAGCTCAGATGTGTTTCACCAGATTTCTGCCCATGTTTACAACTTGTGCACATTCAAAATATAAATCCTCCCATCTCTGTTGTCCGAGATGTGGAGAGTTGTAATATAGTCTGCTGTGCATGTCATTGCTCCGCTGATATGGTGGATCTCATTCAGACCGTCTGACAGACACAGACGCCCATTCGGGTCTCTGGTCTCTGACAAAGTTTAGAGGAGGCTGTACGCTGCGCATTATCGGAGGACTACACGGATGCAACGCGTCCTGTCCACAGCAGAGCAGGTCCACTAACATGAACTGAAGTTGCTACGCTACCAGCCACGCTGCTCACCTCTATTGTTACAGAGAGAGTGGACACGAAGCGACGGACGGGTCTGTGATACTCAGAGCTCATACCTAAGCCGGGGAAATGGGATGGATCGTAAAAAAATATTCTCAGTTTGCGACAATTCGAAACTTTCACAGATAGGGAGCGCTCTTGAACCCTCACAGTCTCTGAAAGCACAACTAGTGGCTAAACAGATAAATCTATAGATAAACTCATCTATCAGAAATTTGACCGACCGGGTTGACACTTCAGCGTGAGAAATCGGGGGTGTGGCGTGTGAGCGTGTGAAACCAGTCAAATGCGTGTGTCTCACGGCCAATGCGTGAGAGTTGGCAGCCCTGCGCTTACTGCTCTGGTGTTTGTAAAGCAATAAAGTTCAACAAAGAATATGAAGGTAAATATGGTGCAAATGTGAGAGCACGTAGATGTGATGTGAGCACTTATAGAATATGATTTGAGAGCTTGTAGAAAACAATTCTGTACTTGTACTTTATTTCATGTTTTTTTTCACTGCGGCGAGTCTGCACCCTCGACTTTTGCAACACTTCTTGCGATACATTTGGTGCAAAACTAAGTTGTACCTGTGGACTTAGTCTGTGGAGCTCTGAGCCAACAGGATGGGGGGGAGGGGGCAGCAGATTTATTTATCCCCAGATGAGGGACAACTCTGTCCGGCTTATTTATGTTGCATGAAAGCTAGCATAAGCTTACTAGCATCCAGCCCGCTTCTAAATACTGTAAATACTTTTAATTAGCTCAACACTTTTTAACAGTTAAACTGAAAACACTGGCGCTGAGCTCCAGGTGCTGCAGACGCAGACGGTCCGCCGTCAGTGGGGCTCGGTCAGCGGGGAAAACATTGCTAGAAATCTCCGCTGCCGACCTCAACGGGATCTGATCTCCAGCGAGACATGGAAAGCTCCAGACCCGATAGCAGCGGCACAACCCCCATGAGCCCACCGCCAGTGTTGGGGGAATAGCAAGCTAGCGTTAGCAAACTAACCAACCAGCCCGTTTAAAAAAAATAAAAATGTAATTTAAAAGGCACGCATTATACCCATTGATGGCGGTCCGTCCGTGGCTGCAAGACCTGGAGCTCACCGCCAGTGTTTGAGTTTGACTGTTTAAAGTGTTAGGATAATTAAAATGTATTTATTATAAGCGGGGTTAGTTTGCTAACGCTAGCTTGCTAATCCACCAACACTAGTGGTGAGCGGGTCTGAAGCTATCCATGTCCGTCTGCAGCTGCAGGACCTGGAGCTCACCGCCAGTGTTTCAGTTTGACTGTTAAAAAGTGTTGAGATAATTAAAAGTATTTGTTTGGAAGCAGGCTGGCTGCTAGTTAGCTAACGCTAGCTTCCATGCTACATAAATAAGCCGGACAGAGTTGTCCTCACAGAAAAAAACACAGGTAAAATTAAAAAACACTACATAAACTTTGCTACAGTGTGTTATTTAAATATAGGTACACCTACATGTAGGGTGACGAGATTGCAATATAAGCCTGTATATTAATATTAGGACTATCCATATGTCAAGGGTGTATATTTTCATTAGGCGGTGCAGTACAGCCCGATCCAGCAGAGGAGAGTTCTAGCCCGACCAGGCTCCTCTCTTTACATTGTAAGCCTCACTGGGTGTCCAAACTAAAATGATAAGAGGCAACTTGGTAGACTCCTTACTGATGTTTATATCTGTGCTCACAATGCCCTTTTTTTTTAAAACACCAGCCAATCACAAGTGTTACATGTGAATAATCAATGTGTGAGTAATCAGGGAGCTCAAATAAAAGATAGTTGCAAGGTCTCCCAAATGTTTAACTTTACAACCCGTAAGCTGTTGTTATCAGCAGAGCAGAGTGGCGCAGCGGAAGCGTGCTGGGCCCATAACCAGAGGTCGATGGATCAAAACCATCCTCTGCTAATTCCTGTGCTTTGTATCAGCAGTATATTTCCGTCTGTTGATGTTTAACAAAGCCTCTGATGTTGCAAGTGTCTGAAGTGAAATGTCTCTCCACCTGCTGAAGAATAAATTTAATGTCATGTTGAGATTATTTCATCCATAATAAAGACAGTGCTCATACACTTTTATTCCTGCTATAACACCCATAAAAACTGGAGTGTAATACAGTAAATATACTGCACTACAGGTAATAAATACTGTAGATGGAAACTGTGAAATATGTACGTTCAAAGTGCTTGTTGTGTTGTTTACCAGTCAGATTACCACAGGAGGTAATATCTGTGCAGCTCTTTTAAAGACTCTACCATAATACCTGCTGGAGATGCCAGGTCCTCATACATGTAAAGCATGTGCTCTACCACTGAGCTACATCCCTGAAGATTTTGAAATTCTTTGACTTTTTTCTGAGATAGACTTAGATTTATCTTTATTAATGCTTTTGGGATGACTCTTGCAAGGAAATTGAAATATGTTGTGTAGGCTTTAAAACCTGTAAATGTAACTGCGGTGGCTGGAAATCAAACATTGGCAAAATGCTTGCACTGCTATGGTATAAATCATAGTCAAAAAGTAACAAACCTGTTGCCTTTCTGCTGGACAATACAACGTTCACTGCAAATCTTGTAAGACAGATTGATAAGAAATACATTGGTGGAGACTGGTTGCTTCCAGTACCTATGAGATAAGACAATATTGTTTATGAAAGCACATCTGCGATTTGGTATACTCTGATGTGTCATTGGTTTGGTACCAGTCTTAAAAAACAGCGCTCGTTGTCGGCAGGATTTGAACCTACGCGGGGAGACCCCAATGGATTTCTAGTCCATCGCCTTAACCACTCGGCCACAACAACATGATATGCTGAGCTATGACTGTTTGCAGAAATGTTCGTGTAGCACCTCAACACACCATATAATGCCTAAGCTGCACTTGCAAAATAGCAGGGTGTTCAATACTTATTTTCCTCACTGTAAGATTCCTATACATTGTGTATGGTAGCCTTTACAATGTTGTTTATTTCTTTTATTACCACACACACATTCATAGCAGAGCGGCCCCCCACCCCCCTATGTTTATACTGATGATTGATTGTAATAAAGCAGTAACAGAGAGTTGTCTCCGTCTGTGTTTTAACAGACACACCTGGGCCGAAGTTGGAAACCAGAATTAGCTTTAAATCCAGTTCTAATCTAGTCCTCACTACATTTCAAATAATTTCCCTGGAGTTACCATTACAAAATTTAATCTAATTAAATTGGAACATACACAGACTTCTCACAAAATCACACTTGAATTCATATCTTGCTACTCGGTCAGAATCTTATTAACCTGGAGTCCCAGTCTCTGTCAATATAAATAGGATATATGTTTATATATGTTTTAGGCCTATTGGGAGACAGTCATTTAAAATGTAGGCAATGGCATATAAAGAATAAAGAATAAAGAGTCTTTTCTCCATGTCTACTGTAGTTTCTCAGTGTGCTCTCTAGTAACATGTGTCTGGTCCAGGGAGCTTTGTCATTCATAAGGCTACTTTTACTTTTATATTTTAATTATATTGCTAAGCCTGTACTTTGGTACTTTTACTTGAGTAAAGAAGTTAAATCAGTACTTCTACTTTTACCAGAGTATTTGTTAACACAATTATCTGTTCTTCTACTTGAGCACGGGCAGTGAGTACTTTTGCCATCTCTGACGGCCTCTGTATTGTTCTGTTTAGAGTGTGTATAGTATATTGTGTGTGTATGGACTAGTCCATTTTAGTTAACAAACCCTTGCAACACTTTTAAAGGTTCCATGGTGTAATGGTTAGCACTATGGACTTTGAATCCAGCGATCTGAGTTCAAATCTCGGTGGAACCTGGTTTTAAGCCACACCACAGGTAAAAAAGATCAACCTTTCAACTTTCCACATCTAGTTTACAGTAAGCTTACAGGTTTAACTGTGTAATATTCACACTGGCAGTGAGAACCAATGTAGAAATTATTATCTTGGTCAATGTGTTTCAATGTCTTGTGGTTTAAGTTCTGTGTATTTGAAAGTTTCCAAGTTCAGTTGATCATATGTAACAGAGAAGTTTCTGTCCAAGTTTGCCATGATCATTGTGTTTGATACGTCCAATTCAGTTTGTATGCAGTTACCTTATGTAGGCCTATGTTGCTCTTGATTCATTCCTTCTTCAAACTTATCCAGCTCGGTGATGTCCCTGATGAGAATCACTTCAATCTCTTTGTTGCCTCAGGCGTCGACCCGTGAAGTTTGATGTATATTTTATTAATTCTTGCCCATGTTGCCTGGATCTTGTTTTGTTTTCTGAGTATGAGTGCTTTCTTGGCAATATCAGCATTTTCTTGGTGAGGTGTTTGTTGATGTAAACTTGGATGCCTTTTAATTTCCTTCCTTGTCTGAGAAGTGCGGACTTTTTCTTTCTGTTGGTGAACCGGATTATTACCAATGGAGTGGCCGTTTGTTTTGCTCGGAAGAGTATGACAATCCTCAATGTCCCTGCTATCAACATAAATGCCTTTGCTGTCCAAAAAGCAAATCACCTGTTGTTCCAGCGTCTCCTTCTCCTCCTCGAGAGCTTCCCTCAGCCTAGCAGTGGTGTATCCAGCGTCTGCGGCCACCCTGGCATGGTTCCGTTTGGTTCTCAGGCCGCTGATAATCACATTGCATTGCTCGAGGTCAGCAACTCAAGTTTCAGAAAAGCAATCTTCTCCACGTTTTGCCCGTTTAGCGTTTGTATTTTACTCATCAGATCTATGATTTTCTTCTGTTGCACTGCACTGCAACAGAAGAAATCTCCGCCGACAAGAAGTCCAGAGATTTCTTTATCTCCTCAACCTCATCGGGTAGGATTGCATTTTTCTTAGGTGGCATATTCTCCTGGGCTGGTGGTAGCCGGCTGCTCCTGGTCCTGGTGGTAGCTGGCTGCACCAGAGCACCTGAGATGTCAGGGTTTGCAATCTCCACCTCTAAAAAATGCCTCTTCTTAGCCGGATTACGTCTGTCCATGTCGTAAATAGTAGCGGCGAAGCCTCAAAACCGAGAATATAATGGGGTGTGATAATTTTATTATGATCGTTTCCAGCCGCTGCATTTATCAATGTACGATCATTCTTACGCTCTGATTGGTGTGATACAACGTTTCATGAATCTCACTTAAAGCCTGTCGTAAGAGGATTTCTACATTAGGTTAATAAATGAGGGCCATTAGCTCTAAGGATGTGCTTCAATACATAACTGAAGTGGACATACTAATGAATATCACTATGGATCAATCTGTTTACCTTGTCAAGCTAAAGCCTTTTTCTAAGCTAAAAGAAAACAAGGCACTCTTCTGCAAAAGCACAGCTGGGAGTGCTTGAGAGCACTCTGAGGTGCAGTGTGATTTTCGGCTGAGATGCTTCGGGTGCGTTTAGGTGTGAGCCAAAATAGTCGTTGAACGACAAAGACAGCGATCAGGCGGTAGAACCAGGGTATTGATGTCCCGTCCATGCAACCGATGGATATGATTAAAACCTGTATACAGTCCAACCACTTACCAATCACATCACTGGAAAGTCAGCATTACTACAGGGTCCTGACAGGGTAGTGGATGTCTGCATCACTCTGCTGAAAACCACCCCAGATGGGACTTGAACCCACAATCCCTGGCTTAGGAGGCCAGTGCCTTATCCATTAGGCCACTGGGGCTTTACGTCACCTAACTCAACAGTTCAGGAGAAATACATATACAGTTCTGGAGACATAATGAAACAGTAACCTTGACCTCTAGATTTTGAAGTGCTTCCCTCTAGGCGTTCAGAGATATTGCATTCACAAGAATTGGATGGACAGACATGAAGACACAGTCACCTTGACATTGACGCTTTGACCGCCAAAATCTCATCAATTGATTTGCGAGTTCATGTGAATGTTTTTGCAAACACATACATGGGCATTGTGATAAGATGGTGCTGTCTATCGTTGTTTCTGAGATCAACAATACCTTCTAAAGTTGAATACCATATTAGAGTAGAGCTCTCGTTGGCACTGTAGGTGGACAATTTTGAAAATTAAGTTACTTTACACTTAAAACTGTTACATCTCCTCTGAATCACCAACTGCAAATTTTCAAGCCTCGTTGGCACGCCGACCACCATCTACAGGAGGTAAATCACTGGCTAGCTATGCAGGAGTACCTCATATCTTTTACCAGGTTCAGGTGGTTAATAGTTATGGTCAAATGAAGCTTCATTAAGCTTTCTGAACAATGTTCTTCATTTTCTGAACGCATTCACTCAGTAGTGTTTATTATTGGTTGTGCATCTGTGATTGCCCTAGAGGTGCTCTCAGTCCAGCACCTCTCCCGCTCATCTTTGTTAGTTTTACACTGTCCAGCATAAATCGCTGACACCATACCTCACACTCATCCATGCATATACATTCACCACTGACTAAACTGACTACCACCATCATTGAATTATAATTTCTTTTGTTGTGGTCATATTCTCGCATTTCCTTCAACCTTTGCACACGTCTTTTGTCCTGGCCTTTTCATGGGGTCATGACAAAGCATCTAGGGTCAATTTTAGCCTTTGTGTGAGTACATAGGTTTCCAGAAACATTGTTTTTATTGAGATTAAAGACCAAATTGTTAGTTTTTCTGAAATTTTCCCAACCATTGCAATAGCTTTCAAGGCCTCGTTGGCACAGTAGGCAGCGCGTCAGTCTCATAATCTGAAGGTCGTGAGTTCAACCCTCACACGGGGCAGGTGTTTTAAAAACAAGAAAAACACAACTAATGCGGAAACAGTGACATTCAGGTGGTTGAACACTGGTACTAGAACATAAATGGAATTTGTCATTCTTTGGTTATTTCTGAGATTGATACAATGAAAGGAATTTTTTAAGAGTGTTAGCAAACCAATGAAAAGGGTTATAGAACATATGTGTTATGTTCTTAGACATACTATCCAAGCAGGGAGATGAGTACAGAGATTTGGGTGCAAGCAAGATGGATGTAGGTTGCCCATTGTTCATTTAGACTTACCAGCAACATTGTTATGATACAAACCTGCTTGAAAAACAGCCACAATTCTGTTTAAAGACTTGTGCATGGAACACAAATGATATGGCAGTGTCTGAAGTGTTCAGGCATGTCAAATGGACAACTCATCTAGCAGAATGTGCAACTTTACACATGAACAGGGACTTGAACACTGGACCCTCAGATTAAAAGTCTAATGCAGCTGGCTGTGGAAAAAACAATCTGCTGAACTACAAATTAAAGTAAATGAAGACCATTAAGCTGTTGCCATGATCACAATCTTCTGGACAGCAGGAGGGTAGACCATAATTTGCACAATGCCTGAGAACACCAAATGTTATTGCACAAACTGGGTGAAAATTGGCTAAATTGGCCAAAATGGTTAAAAAGCTCAAAGTCACAACTCATCATGGCCACTAGCAGATTGTGAACATCCAGTAAACCTGCAGGACAGATGATGATGGCGAGCACTTCATACATATCCCAGAATCAAGCTGTTGCCTTACCAGGGACTTGAGCTGTGGTATTCTTCTTCGCTCAAAACGTTGATAGCCATAATGCAATTTATGGCTACAGACAAATAAACTTTATTGCTAGTGGGTACAATAAAAAAACTCTCCCTCTTGATCAGCTTCCTCTTGACGGGAAAAATCCACCAGATGACTTGCCATCCAAGCAGGGAGATCAGCACAGAGATTTGGGTGCTAGCGAGATGGATGTAGGTTGCCCATTGTTCATTTAGACGTACCACCAACATTGAAAACAGAGGTCTGTGGAAAAAACAATCTCCTGAACTACAAATTGAGGTTCAAGTAAATGAAGAAGATTAACTGTTGCCATGGAAGGAAAAATCCACCAGATGACTTGCTATACAGGACAAATAATTTCTAAATGAGTTTTTCCAAATAAATTTCTAGAATTCTGCCAGTTGAATAACAGTCTTACACTCTAAAAAATAATTAAAGCTTAAAATCTTGAGCATTTTAAGCATAAAAATTGAATTTGTTACGAATACATGTTTTAGTAAGTTGATAACTTATTTTAAGAAGTAGATCAAAATGAAAATAATAAAAAGTGTCTGAACTTAAATATATATTGATTATGAATAAACACTTTTACCTTTTCTTAACAATAGAAAAGGATTGAGTTAGTGCTACTTGTCATTCTACTGAGCATTTTTCAAAAGCTGAGTTCAGTACTGAACTTGCCCGGACATGCTTTGCTGATATACCACGCCTTCTAAGAAGAGCGGGAGAAACTTGGCGTGTTTCCAATATCTCTACTCGAATCGTGTTACTGTGCGTCCGTTTTCCACTGCGAGGCAAGCCGTGGCCGGTCATCATAGCAGAAAACGGCAGCAACCCAACGCAACACACACACAGAAAGTTTTTTTTTTTGCCACAGCCAGAAAGCAAATCAGTTTCTAAATAAACCTGGAGGCTGGCAAAAAAAAAAACGCTGGATAAACTCGTTACCGGTAAACACAGCGGGCTTGTTCAGGACACCCCCAGCTCGACTGAGTTTGCAAGAAAATACTTGGTGAGTCTCTTTCTTGTTTCATTTGCATGTAGTAACTGTATTAACAGACATAATTTGTTTTCACGTGCTCAAATTGAAGTTGTAGCTTTTCCTAAGCTAATTCACCAACTGTTGAGTTAGCATACATTAGCAAGCTAGTCTTAACAGCACCATGCTTCAGAGCAGTTTTTTGTATCTTTTGTATCCAGTGGTAGCTTAACGGCACTGAACTGCCATTAATGTTAGCATTCTGAAAAAGCATGGTGTAAGACATAAGCCCAATTCTGTGCAGTTTTTTGCAAGTAGATTTCATAGTTTTAAAATGAATTGGAGTTGTAAAATTTGCAAATTTGAAACACCAAGAAGGACTGAGCTGTTAAAACATTATAGACTTAGACATGCCCATGGTGGACAATTTCTCCCTTGTCTTTATTGGGAGTGTTATTGCTCTTTTAAAACATGGGTCAGTCTGCGTACCCGTCTTTCAAGAGGCCATTCAACCTGTGAGACAGTGACACATAGAGAAGTGTTGTCTTGTTCTCTAAACCCTATCTCAACAGAAAGAGAATACTTTGAGCACATTTGCCGTCATTTAAAAAAAACAGGAAACTGTCTGTTGTGTTTTTGAAAATTGTCCTTTCAAAACAAACATTCATGGAACATTTGCTTCTCATAGGAGCCGGAAACACACTCCTTATTCACTGAATGACTTCAAGCCTGAGCTTTTGCAGAGGTTTGTCAATCCTTTAAATGTAGGGGACAGTTCTGTTGTTGAGGAGGATATGGAGGGTGCAATGAGTGAAGATCCTGAAGATGAAGGAATTGGAAAATTGCCCTATCTTAGACATTCTCCATTTGCAGGCAGGAGGTTGTGAATGAAGCACCACCAGTCACAAACCTAAAACACCGATGGTCTGCTCTTTTGATGCAGCTCATGTAAATATTTTTGGTTCACAGTACGTTCTATTTTTTACATTACCAAATGTGCTTTTGTCATTTGTGTCTTATATTTATACAGATAAATGAAGAATTCAGGAGGATCACCACTATTAACCTTGAGGCAATGCTCATGGCAAAACTGGAGCAGCACACAACAAAAATATAGTCCTTGGTGTCCTTAAGAGGAGGGGCTTCAAAAATGAATATTCAGCACATAAGAAACTTGCTGCTAGAGGTAAGTAATCTTGATTTGAACATTATCTTTTGGTATGGGTGATGTTGTGTTGGTTCACTTTCACTGGAGAGTGTTTAGTAGACTTTTGACAAATTTGACAGGTGGGCAGAAACACAATTTCACATGAAAACTATCAGTGCTCCTTGTCCGCTGGATGTATTAAAAAGTAGCTGGTTGCAATCCAAACACTTATAAGGTAATAATATATCTCTGCTCTGAAGTTGCTAAAAAAAAATATCAATTACAACCAAAACTATATTAGTAGTGAAAGGTAACAAGACAGGCATAGTAAATGTAATAACAAAGTTGAATTCAAAAGCCTTAACAGTTTCATCATTGGTCATCATTCAACACTTGCACCAGTACAACAGAACAAGGAAACTGAATCATGAATAATTGTTAATATATTGAATAACAGATGTAATACTTACAAGGCCTTTTTAAAATAATTCATTATTTGATTTTAATTTAAAACAATACAGATTGGTAATTTGTACAGTCTAAGTCTTATCAACCTCATTCTTTGGTCTGTTTTCCAAGTGATCTAATTATTAAAAACTTAAATTCATAGAAGAGCAGTTTAGCATATGTTTTTTTGTTCACAGGATGAGTCTGTGGAGAAGGAGAGGTTGCTATCTGTGGTCTAATGGTGTATCTCAGAGAAAAGGAGGAGGATCTCTTCAAAGAGCAGTTGGTAGGTAAATCCGACACTTAAGTTCACATACACTCTGTACTTTGTGTTACTCTTGATTTTAAACATGAGGAGTAAAACACTGACATTGATTCTGACCTACTTATGCCAGGATGGTGGGGATATTGTCAGTGAAGTGATGGAGATGGTCATTTCCAGAGGTGCCACCATGTCTGATCCAACCAGCTCCAGGATCTTCATTGAGGGAACAGAAGTCCTGTAAGACCTGGACGTACCCAGAGCATGTGCCTTGCTAATGGGGCTGATATACGGACTCAACCTCAGCTACCCAAAAGAACGGAAAAACACTTTTGAGGTATTTCAAAAGATATGCCTTTAGCTGGATGGGCTGAAAGCCAGTCTGAAGGTTATGTCTTTAAAAAGTAAACTGCTAGGCTAAAAATGTGAAGAATTAGACTGTCCTCAAATTCAACAACATGGTGCATGCTGTTTTTTATTGTATTTTTTAACATGCACCGCACTGGACTCAGTGGATTGGGCCTCCAAAATTTACGTTAGTAATTTGAACATGTTCCATTTTTAAGGGCAACTTAGAAGCTCCCAAATACACTAATAATTTTATTAAAGGGAAGCTTTGTTATTTTTCAACCTGTCTCTGTCTGTCTGACTGACTGACTGACTGAGGGAAGACTATCTTTAATTGGCCCAGTATTGACAGAGAGCGCATCAGCTGGCAGCTGCAAAATGAGCTAAAAAATACTTTTTAGGAGACTTGGTTTTACACAGCCACAACAAGTGAAGGGAAAGGCTTCCGTACTGTTGTCAGGACTTACAGTAACCACCTGTACCTGTTAGAGGGTGAAAAAGAGAACTATTTGTGAACACAATTTGACGCAGCACATTTGCCTTATAGAACTACATTTCAGCTCATTTTGTAGCCACCAGAAGGATGCGCTCTCCATCAATACTGGACTAATTAAATATTTCTTCTCCTCATCAGTCACACAGGCATGGGGAATTAGGGTCCAGGTTAAAAAAAAATAATGACACTTTCTCTTAAAACTGATTTGGGTAAAAATGTATGTATTTATTTTTTGTCTAAGTAGGCATGTTTATTTTGTTTATGTTATAAATATTACTATAATATAGTTTATACGTTAACATTGTTTTTACAATAAAATGTTTTCTAAAAAGGAATTGCTGTGTACTTTATTCTTGTTAAAGTGAATTAAGTTATTAACACAAAGTTAAGATAACAATTTGCATTAACAATTCTGAGTAGAATGGAAGTAAAATAAATAAGTTAAAATAGCTTAAATTAAATAATTTGACAACATAATATTACCTTAACATTTTCATGCAATTTAAGTAGATTTACTTTAAATAAACTTGTAGGTCATGTTGGTTGTACTTAAATAAATTAGTTAGTCTTACTATAAAAGAATCGCCGCATTTACTCAAAAATGGCTGAGTTGGAACTACTTACAAAAGTCCATGCAAATTGTTACCTTAATTCTTTTAAGTTAAGCCACTATAATTTTTTTTAAGAGTGCACATCACCTTTTGTGTAGATTAATGCATATACACATCAACTTTCTTTTTAATAAATGCATATACACATTCATTATGTCCTCATCACTATTCATTATGTCATCATCACAATCCATTATGACATCAACTTTCTTTTAGATTAATGCATATACACATCAACTTTCTTTTAGATTAATGCATATACATATAAATTTCTTTTTTAATTATGCATAAACACATCAACTTTCTTTTTAATAAATGCATATATACAGCACCTCTCCGGGGAACCATCACCTTATCGTGGTGGAGAGGTTTGTGTGTCCCTATGAACCTGAGGGCTGTGTTGTCTGGAGCTTTGTGCTCCTGGTAGGGTCTCCCATGGCAAAGTGGTCTCAGGTGAGGGCCAGACGAAGAATGGTTCAAAAACCCTATGAGAGACCGAGGAAGAGAGGGAGTGACCCTGCCCGGAGGAGGCCCGGGGCCCCCGTCTGGAGCCAGGCCCAGACGGCGGGCTTGTCAGCGAGCGCCTGGTGGCCGGGTTTGCCACGGAGCCCGGTCGGGCACAGCCCGAAGAAGCTACGTGGCACCCTCATCTCCATCCCATGGGCTCACCACCTGTGGGAGGAACCGCTGGGGTCGGGTGCGCTGCCACATGGGTGGCGGCGAAGGTCAGGGGCCTCGACGGACCAGACCCGGGCGGCAGAGGCTGGCTCTGGGGACGTGGAACGTCACCTCTCTGTGGGGGAAGGAGCCGGAAATTGTGCGGGAGGTGGAGCGTTACCAGTTAGATCTGGTGGGGCTTACCTCTACGCACAGTCTCGGTTCTGGAACCGTACTTCTGGATAGGGGTTGGACTCTGTCCTACTCCGGAGTTGCCCAGGGTGTGAGGCGCCGGGCGGGTGTGGGGATACTCACAAGCCCCGGCTGAGCGCCGCTGCGTTGGAGTTTACCCCGGTGGACGAGAGGGTCGCCTCCCAAACGCCTGCGGGTGATGGGGGGGAAAACTCTGACTGTTGTTTGTGCATATGCACCAAACAAGAGTTCAGAGTATTCGGCCTTCTTGGAGACCTTGAATGGAGTCCTGTATGGGGCTCCAGTAGGGGACTCCATAGTTCTGCTGGGTGACTTCAACGCACACGTGGGCAATGATGGAGATACTTGGAGAGGCGTGATTGGGAGGAACGGCCTCCCTGATCTGAATCAGAGTGGTTGTTTGTTGTTGGACTTCTGTGCTAGTCATGGATTGTCCATAACAAACACCATGTTCGAACATAGGGATGCTCATAAGTGTACGTGGTACCAGAGCACCCTAGGCCAAAGGTCAATGATCGATTTTATAATCGTTTCATCTGATCTGAGGCCGTATGTTTTGGACACTCGGGTGAAGAGAGGGGCAGAGCTGTCAACTGATCACCATCTGGTGGTGAGTTGGGTCAGGGGGTGGGGGAGGACTCTGGACAGACCTTAGGTGCTTCAAGGGGCGGTAACCCACGAACACCCTGGTGGACACCGGTGGTCAGGGAAGCCGTCCGACTGAAGAAGGAGTCCTTTCGGGATATGTTATCCCAGAGGACTCCGGACGCAGTTGCAAGGTACCGACGGGCCCGAAGGGCTGCAGCCTCTGCCGTGACAGAGGCAAAGCAGCGGGTGTGGGAGAAGTTCGGAGAAGACATGGAGAAGGACTTTCGGTCGGCACCAAGGTGCTTCTGGAAAACCGTTCGCCACCTCAGGAGGGGGAAGCGGGGACTCATCCAAGCTGTATACAGTAAGGATGGGACGTTGTTGACCTCAACTGGGGAGGTAATTGAGCGGTGGAAGGAGCACTTTGAGGAACTCCTAAATCCAGCTGACACGTCCTCTGTGGTGGAGGCAGAGCTGGAGGATGATGGGGGATTATCGTCAATTTCCCTGGTGGAGGTCGCTGAGGTAGTCAAACAACTCCACAGCGGCAAAGCCCCAGGGATTGATGAGATCCGTCCAGAAATGCTGAAGGCTCTGGGTGTGGAGGGGCTGTCTTGGTTGACACGCCTCTTTAACATTGCGTGGAAGTCTGGGACAGTGCCGAAGGAGTGGCAGACTGGGGTGGTGGTTCCCCTCTTCAAAAAGGGGGACCAGAGGGTGTGTGCCAATTACAGGGGTATCACACTTCTCAGCCTCCCTGGTAAAGTCTACTCCAAGGTGCTGGAAAGGAGGGTTCGGCCGATATTCGAACCTCTGATTGAAGAGGAACAATGCGGATTCCGTCCTGGTCGTGGAACAACGGACCAGATCTTTACTCTCGCAAGGATCCTGGAGGGAGCCTGGGAGTATGCCCAACCAGTCTACATGTGTTTTGTGGATCTGGAGAAGGCGTATGACCGGGTCCCCCGGGAGAAACTGTGGGAGGTGCTGCGGGAGTATGGAGTGAGGGGGTCCCTTCTTAGGGCCATCCAGTCTCTGTATGACCAAAGCGAGAGCTGTGTCCGGGTTCTTGGCAGTAAGTCGGACTCGTTCCAGGTGAGGGTTGGCCTCCGCCAGGGCTGCGCTTTGTCACCAATCCTGTTTATAATATTTATGGACAGGATATCGAGGCGTAGTCGGGGCGGGGAGGGGTTGCAGTTCGGTGGGCTTAGGATCTCATCGCTGCTTTTTGCAGATGATGTGGTCCTGATGGCGTCATCGGTCTGTGACCTTCAGCACTCTCTGGATCGGTTCGCAGCCGAGTGTGAAGCGGCTTGGACGAGGACCTCTAAATCTGAGGCCATGGTTCTCAGCAGGAAACCGATGGAGTGCTTTCTTCGGGTAGGGAGTGAGTCCTTACCCCAAGTGAAGGAGTTTAAGTACCTTGGGGTCTTGTTCGCGAGTGAGGGACTATGGAGCGTGAGATTGGTCGGAGAATCGGAGCAGCTGGTGCGGTATTACATTCTGTTTATCGCACCGTTGTGACGAAAAGAGAGCTGAGCCAGAAGGCAAAGCTCTCGATCTACCGGGCAATTTTCGTTCCTACCCTCACCTATGGTCATGAAGGCTGGGTCATGACCGAAAGAACGAGATCCAGGGTACAAGCAGCCGAAATGGGTTTCCTCAGGAGGGTGGCTGGCGTCTCCCTTAGAGATAGGGTGAGAAGCACAGTCATCCGAGAGGAGCTCGGAGTAGAGCCGC
This sequence comes from Etheostoma spectabile, assembly GCF_008692095.1. Taxonomy (NCBI): domain Eukaryota; kingdom Metazoa; phylum Chordata; class Actinopteri; order Perciformes; family Percidae; genus Etheostoma; species Etheostoma spectabile. Next base: position 47,011 of record NW_022604323.1, read on the forward strand.
TGCTCCTTCGCGTCAAAAGGAGCCAGTTGAGGTGGTTCGGGCATCTGGTAAGGATGCCTCCTGGGCGCCTCCCTAGGGAGGTGTTCCAGGCACGTCCAGCTGGGAGGAGGCCCGGGGAAGACCTAGGACTAGGTGGAGCGATTATATCTCCAACCTGGCCTGGGAACGCCTCGGGATCCCCCAGTCGGAGCTGGTTGATGTGGCTCGGGAAAGGGAAGTTTGGGGTCCCCTACTGGAGCTGCTGCCCCCGCGACCCGATACCGGATAAGCGGATGAAGATGGATGGATGGATGGATATACACATCAACTTCCTTTTAGATTAATGCACATACACATCAACTTTCTTTTATATTAATGCATATACACATCAACTTTCTTTGATATTAATGCATATACACATCAACTTCCTTTTAGATTAATGCATATACAAATCAACTTTCTTTTATATTAATGCATATACACATCAACTTTCTTTTATATTAATGCATATACAGATCAAATTTTTTTTTGATTAATGCATAAACACATCAACTTTCTTTTTAATAAATGCATATACGCATCAACTTTCTTTTGGATTCATGCATATACACATCAACTTTCTTTTCATTATATCATCACCTTTTGTACTTGTGAAAAACAAATGTGCTCTCCAAAAGGAAACTCAGATTTTATACATAGCTAATATGTGACAGCATGGAAATATTGCAGGTTGGCAGAAGCTTGACCAATTGTGAAAACTAAAATTGCTGTCTTTAACTGAAACTTTTTTGCTTCACCATGAAGCGCTTGGACGGGGGTGCTAAGCAGCAGCTGTTATGTCCTTTTAAAATTACTGGACCGTGACAACTGAGAACCGTCCGGGGAGGTCGCATCGGACAGCAAATGGTATGCGAGGTAGTCAAGGAGCGCATGAAGTTGTTTTGTATGCGGTATTGTAAACAAAAGGTGAGGGTGGCGAGGAGGGAGCTGCTTCGCCTGCAGTACCTTCTCGAGCTTGAGTATGCCACGGGGAACTGTGGGGGCATCATGAATCAGGGGGTTTGTGGCTCCCTGAAGGAGCGATTGAGGGTGGTTTATGAAGGTAGGGCACGAGCATACTTATTGCGTGCTCGTAGTGCCTACCTTGAGGGTGCCGAGACATGTTCTGCAGCGTTCTTCTACTCTATGAGGGCTGACAGGGTGAAAAAAAGTGGTTATTGGGGTGAGGGACGAGCAGGGCAGGGTTGTGGACGGTGATGTTGAGATGGTGCGAGTGGCCACTGACTATTTCCGCACGCATTTTCGGGAACGGGAGACAGAGATGGAGGGGGGTGAGATCTTTTTGGATGCGCTGACCCAAAGGGTTCGTTCTGACATTGCGCAGGCTATGGGGGCTCACATCACCCTTGTGGAACTTGAAGGGGTTTTGAGGGGAATGAACAAGCGGAAGGTGCCGGGTATTGATGGACTTCCGGTGGAGTTTTATCTCAAGTTTTGGGATTTACTCGGACTGGTTGTTTTGGAGGTGTTGGCTGAAATGTTCCGAACAGGTGTGATGGGAAGGTCGGTGGCCACGGGGTGATTTCCCTTCTGTATAAGAAGGAGGATGTATTCTCTTTTGTTTTTGACGTACATCTACCCGCTGCCGGTTGGTATGAGGAGGCCACTCATCGGCTTGTTTTCCGTTTCCTTTGGGGTGGGAGTTTAGAGTATGTGGCGAGGGCACGTATGATGGCTGGTGTAGACACTGGGGGAGAGGTGTGCCGCACCTCCAGCTGAAACTGGATTGCATAGTTGTGTCATTTTTTGACTCAGGAGTTGTCTGCTCCGGTGGTGCATTCGTCAGGTTACTTCCTGAGGCTCTATTTCGCTTATTAGACTAGAGGTCTGATGGTCTGGAGCAATCTGGCACCCCGGGTGGAGCAGTTGCCATGGCACTACCTCCATGCGGCCAGGTGGTTGAGGACTCATCCTGAGGTTTCAGATCCGGCATTGAGGCTGGATCACCGGGTTCTCTTCGGAGAGGTTAGTCAGAGAGTGATTGCGCCACCTGTGGTTGGTACCCCATTTCCGATTTGGAGGGGTATCCAGCCAAGGGGGCTTGACAATGGTCTTAAGGATCTAAATTGGTTGTGCTTTCTCAAGTGCCTGCCGGTGCGTGATGTAATGTACAGGCATGGTTTGGCGAGGTCTCCGGTCTGTCCTAGGTTGGGGTGCACAGAGGTGGAGACAGTCAGACATGTCATGTGGGGCTGTCCATTTGCGGGTAAGGTTTGGGGCAGGGCTGGTGCAATGTGGGAACAATTGAGTTCTGGTCTTCGGCTGACATGGGATATGGTGGACCGTAGGGTGGGTTCGGGGAGTGCAAATTTCCTTCCATGGTTGATTGTTATTATTGTGAAGAGGAGCTTGAGGTGGGCTAGGCAAGATCTCGTTAGGAAGAACAGGGATGATGGTGTGGTGGGGGTGACAAGGCGGATGGAGTTTGATTTGAAGGGAGAATCAAAAGGGACATTGAGAAGTGGGGGAAGCATGCTGCCTTGGAGAGGTGGAAAGTAGGGTTAGGGTTGGAATGGTAACATCATGCAGTTTTTTGTGTGGGGTCTAGGGTAGGTTGTGCATTGTATTGTTGATTGTAAATTGTATGTTTTGTTGAATCTTTTGTTTTGATTGTTAATAAACTTTTCTAAAATAAAAAAAAAATCTGTTCTTATCAGTTTAATATCTGATATGTCCTCTATCAGGGGACAACGTATTAAATGGATTTTTAGCAATGGGATTTGAAAAAGGGGCTTGCTCCATTCACTCCAAGCATTGACCCGGTATTGCAGCGTCGCTGGGAACGGTGCACCCATCTTCTGTCTTGTGGAAAAACAATTAACGATGCACGTGGAGCTGCCCGTTGCCCAAACTGTCAATGGACCTGAAGAGACATGGCTGGCAGATTTTACCGCCAGAAGTTGTCGCAAAAACTGAATTATCTGTGAAACCTTGTTGGGTTCCTGGTATAAAAACGTTATAATACTTGACAAGATAAAGCCATACAAAAGTGTAGCAAGATTTGCACTTTTGATTGGCAGAAAAACAGCAAGGACAAAATATTGGCCCTGTGACAATGTGGGAATAGGTGAGGCCTTGGATTTGGAAAGCGGCACACCAAGTGAGAATTACCGTGAGGGTTGGGACTGGGAAGACTGGGGTTTTCGGCTGCTTTCGAGAGTGGGCTGTACTTACTCTGGTTTCTCTTCATAACGCACAAGTCTTTCGCCTTTACTAAAACCTTCCGTGGAGAGGAACACCTATGAGTTGAAATTATTTTTGGTGGGCTTTGCTGTTTGGCTAAGCCTTTTGTACTTGTGAAAAACAAATATGCTCTCCAAAAGGAAACTCAGTTTTTTAAATGCAGCCAAAATGTGACAGCATGGGAATATTGCAGGTTGGCAGAAGCTTGACCAATTGGGAAAACCAAAATTGCCTTCTTTAACTAAAACTTTTGTGCTTCACCATGAAGCGCTTGGACGGGGGTGCTAAGTAGCAGCTGTTATGTCCTTTTAAAATTACTGGACCGTGACAACTGAGAACCGTCCGGGGAGGTCGCATCGGACAGCAAAGAGGTGGTGGTCATCGCTTCTTGGCCTTTTGGCTAAGACTGCGATCGCCTCCTAGTTCCAAAAAACTTATGTCCGTTTGTGGCCTAGTTTTGTAGCAGCAGGTTTTTGGAGGATATTGTACACATTCCTTGTGAACAGATTTCATCTTGTTTGTAGTTGAAATACTTTCACTCAGGAATTCATTGGTCCAGAGAACTGCTTACTACTCTGCCGGATTACAAAATTGACCAGACCGAACAAGAAAGGTAAGTGTGTTTTAGTATTTACTAAGCAGGCTTAATCTTGTTATTTTAGATCAGTGTTTTACCTTATTTTTAGCTTCCTTGTTGTTTTTGTAGACTGTTTTAGGCATTTTAGCTTCTTTTATCCCTTTTATAGTGTGGTGCCTCCACCATGTCGGCCAACCATGCCGGCATGTGGAGGCACCACAGTGTCCGATTTACGTTTAAAGAAAATGAACCACTTATGATATCAAGGCTGGACTTCTCCAGGAGGCTAGTCCAGAAAATCTTGAAATTCACCCCAGAAGATGTAAACTGTATCCTGACTTTACCTTTTAATAAAGGTTTTGATATAATCTTTTGTTCCGCTGCCTTGTTGAGAGAATTCTGGATTCGTTTATGAAAATGCAAAACCCCAGTTTTCTGCATTTAATGTTGAGAAACTGACTGATAATGCAGCTAAAACTGTAATTGTCAGAATGTTCAATGAAACCGTAAATGCAGATGACATTTGTTTATGGCTGGGCAGATTTTGCACTGTGAAAGGCCAGGCTACCAAGGTGAGAGATGAGGATGGCATTTGGAATTGCGCTTGGAGGGTCCCCATCCAACAATGGCAGGACCCCCAAGGCTTCCAAGGCCTGAAACATCTGCCATCCATGATAGTTCTGGGAAACAACAGGGGCTACATTCACTACCAGGGCCAGCCCAAACTCTGCCGCAAGTGTGGTGAGAATGGGCACCTGGCAGAAGCGTGCCAGCAGATTATTTGTGGCAAATGTAGAGAAATTGGGCATACCTTCATGGAATGCACCAATGGCAGGAAGTGCAATCTTTGTGGAGAAACAAACTACCTCTTCAGAGATTGCCCAAAGTCATTTGCCAACAAATTAAAGACAGCAGCAAAAAGAACGGAAAAGGAACAAAATGGCGGACAAAATGAATTGTTTGGAGAGCTGTTTGGGCTGGAAAATTCAAATCTCCCGCCAAATCCTGTGATTGGAGGAGAAGGGTCAGGGAGGCGGGAGAAGGGGAGGGGCCTGCAATTGCCCTACCATTGGTGAACAGGAAGGAAGTGGTGGCAATGCAGGCACAAGGCGGAGCTAGCCCAGTGGCTGGCTCAGAACAGGAAACTGACCAGTCACAGGGTGATAGTGAGGATGTCCCCCTCCCCAATGCCCAGCCAGGCAAGAGACTAATTTCAGAATAGTCTTCTGAGTCTCCTGGAGTCTTGGAAAAGAGGGGAAGAGCTGGGACTGACTCAGACAGTTCATCTGTGGAGGGGCCCAGAGTCTTCCCCTCCAATTCACCCAATGAAGTCTCCTTCCTAACCATAGCTCTGCAATCAACCCCAAAGGGCTCTATGTTCAATGCGGCCCTGCGCCAGAGGCCAACTCCCAGAGTCCGAAAGGGAAATGGAGCTCAACCCCGTCCTCTCTCACCTGTGAGAATGAAGGAAGAGCTCCATTCACAAGAAATTCAATAACTGTTGTTTAAAATTTGAAATCCCCCCCTTTCTGTCTTTAAGATGTCATACTTGTTATTCTTAACCATACTCATGGCACTCACCTTCTCAACTATCAATGTGAGAAGCGTCAAGTCGAGAGTTAGAGCCCAGACGGTTTTATCCTTTCTTAACTCTTTTAAGTCAGATGTGTTTGTATTACAGGAATGTGGCCTTCCATTTTTAAAGCATTACAGGGAATGGGAGGAGTTATAGCTGTAAAATGATAATTCCGGAGGCTTAATACTCTTTAGCCGGAGCTATATCTTTATTTGAACGCATGCAATAGTAGCCCGTCAACTCACACACACGTCTCGCGATAACATGCAAGGCTATAGCGAGATCTCACTTGTTCTGTGCTACCGTAAAACTCATAGTAATGAACAGGCAAATAAACATCCTTATATGACATCTCCCCTCTTTTTTTCTGCCTAACACATTAAGTCAAACCTGACAACTGACTATCGTGACAACCCTACCACTGTAGGCACACTAACCAAAAAACATACTAAACTCACGTTGTGGTACTGTCATCAATAACAGATTCTTAACTCAAAATTGCCACATTAATTTCAGTAACCTGAGTTTACCATGAGCAATATTAACAACATCAGTGGCAATACTCATTCTCCCCCTGTCCCTACTGTCCCAAACAGCCACAGGTCTACAGGTTAAGCCTGGTGACTGGTTTGCAAACTCGTCCAGATCTGGTCACAGTCTGACTGAGAAGAGGGTTTGAGGGTGCTGCCTCACTCTGACTGACAGGAGCAGTCTCTACCATGGCGGCACTGTCAGAGTGGGTGCCTGTCTCTGTCGACTCACAGGGCAATGCTGACGTTGACTGTGGAACTGGCCTAGGTTGAAGGTGGCTGCGATTTCGCCGCAGCACAGCCCCTTGTTGTGTCTTGATGACGAATGATCTTGGAGTGCTACTGTTACTCAGGATCACCGCAGGTGAAGACCATGATTTTTCATGATCCAACTTGAAGAATACAGCATCTCCTGGCTGCAGGGCAGGCAAGAGTCTGGCTCCATGACGGCGGTTGAAGTAATGAGCCTGTTTTGCCTTTTCCTGCCGGTCCTTTTCTTTCACTGCTGCTAGGTCGGGCCATTTTGGAGTAAGGTTTTTCTCCAAGGAGGGGAGTGTGGTCCTTATTCGCCTCCCCATTAACAACTCAGCTGGACTGAAGCCTGTAGTGGAGCACGGAGTGGACCTATAGCTCATTAGAGCCATCACAGGATCTTCCTGTTTGATGATTTTCTTTGCGATCTGTACCGCTCTCTCTGCGTGTCCGTTACCTTGCGGGTGATGGGGACTAGAAGTGCAGTGTTTGAAGTCCAACCGCCTGGCTAATTCTTGAAACTCTGTACCAGAGAACTGGGGACCATTATCACTCACCACTTCATCTGGGATGCCAAATCTTGCAAAAACTGTTTTTAGCTTTTGGATGACTTGTCCAGCCGTCGTTGAGGACAGATGCAAAATCTCAATGAATCTGGAGTAGTAATCTGAAATTACCAGGTAATTTTGACGTTCATGCTCACAGAGATCCATTGCAACTCTTTTCCAGGGTCGCTCAGTAAGTGGTGTAGAGATGAGAGGTTGTTTTTGTTGTGTTCTTTTCAGCTCACCACACCGCTGACATGAGGTTACAAGTTTGTTTATCTCGGAAGCAAGCCCAGGCCACCACACCGATGAAGATGCTCTCTCTCTGCATTTAATCAGGCCCTGGTGTACTTCATGGATTTTTAGAAGAATCTCGTCTCTCATTGGCTTAGGCACGACGATCCTGCTACCTCTTAAAAGTAACCCATTGTATTCAGACAGCTCTGATTTAACTTGGACATATGCTCTTGCATCCATAGCCACTTTGCTTATGTGTTCAGGCCGTCCTCTCCTTACGAGTGTTATGACGGACTGCAGTTCTTTGTCCGCTGCTGTAGCTGTCCTGGTTTCTTCCATTTTGCTAGTAGATGCCGAATCCCTTCCACCACGCTAGCTACGTAGCACGCCACATCCTTGTGCGTGTCAGTCTCCACACCTGTGTTGGCCAGTGGGCTGCGTGACAGTGTGTCAGCGACGATAAGGGTTTTTCCTGGAGCGTACTCCGCAACCGGTTGAATCTCATGAGCCTCATTAGCAGACGCTGACAACGCAAGGGTACGTTATCCAGGCTGCGGCTGTTGATGAGGGGTACAAGCGGCTTGTGGTCTGTTACAGGTTTAAACCGCTCTAGTCCGTTTAGGTACCTGTCAAACCTTTCGCACGCCCAAACGCCCGCCAGAGCTTCCTTTTCAATCTGGGCGTAGCGGGATTCAGCGTCGTGAGACGTCTGGAGCAATATGCTACAGGTTTCCACTGCTCCCCGTGGAGTTGTAGTAGCACACCCCCTAGCCCATAACTGCTTGCATCGGCCGATACAGCAGTCAGTTTAGATACATCGTAGTAGGCAAGTACTGGTGCAGTTGTTAACAGTTCTTTAATGTGTTCAAATGCTGTTTCTTGAGCATGACTCCAGTTCCATGTATTCTTGTTCTTCAGGAGTTCATACAGCGGTTGTCCCACAGTTGAGAGATTGGGGATGTATCTACCCAAGTAGTTAACCATTCCCAGTATCCTTTTCAACTCCTGCACATCTGCCGGCGGTGACAGCTGGCGAATAGCCTCCACCTTATCTGGGTCAGGCCGAATCACAGACCTATCAATGAGGTGGCCGAGGAACCGCAGCTGACTCTGCCTGATGGAGCACTTTTCTCTGTTGAGCTTTAGACCAGCTGACTCGATTCGCTGCATCACCTTCTCCAGCCTGTTGTCATGTTCTGCCTCTGTGGCACCATACACAAGAATATCGTCCATAAAGACCTCAACACCCTCCAGTCCTTGAAGAGTCTCCATCATTTTCCTCTGAAAGATTTCAGGTGCACTGGTTATGTCAAACGGTAGCCGCTTGAAGTGGAAGCGTCCAAACAGCGTGATGAATGTAGTGAGCTTACAGCTATCCGGGTGGAGTGGTATCTGGAAGAAGCCACTTGCGGCGTCGAGTGATGAGAAGATGGTGGCTCCGCTTAGTTTTGCAGTTATCTCCTCTGTAGTAGGCAAGATGTACTGTTCTCTCTTAACAGCCTCGTTCAGCCTCTTGAGATCAACGCAGATGCGAGCTTTACCTGTGCTCTTCTTCAGGACTGGCATCATGGGTGCACACCAGTCTGTAGGTTGTGTTACTCGCTCGATGATGCCATTTTTCTCCATCCTCTGTAGCTCCTCTTTTACCTTCTCCAGCATCGGAAGTGGTACACGCCGTGCAGTATAGACAGCATGTGGTTGAATATTGTCTTTAAGCTGTATTCGTACAGGTTCAGTCTTTAATGTCCCATGTTCCCCATAAGCTTGTGCATGCCCATGGCTGCTCACGGTTTCGTCCACTATCCTCACTAGCTTCATTTCAACAGAAAGTGGTCTACTGAGTAGATTGTTCACTGTGCGTCCACGAATGACATATGCTTGGAGTGGGTAGCTCTTTCCTTTATGTGTCACAGTGCTCTGAATTTTTCCAATGCACTTCAGCTCCCCCCCTGGGCTATATAGTGGCATATCTGCAGGCTCCAATGGACTTTTGGGTTTGAGTGTGTTGTAAGTCTGCTCACAGATGATGCTCACATCGGCCCCTGTGTCAATTTTAAACTGGGCTGGCGTAGAACCCACATGCAAGTCCACAGTCCAATGCTTAGCTGAGCCATCAGTTTTGCTTACAGCTTCAAGAAAATAAGGCTGCAACTTTTCTGGTTTCTCTGTGACCTCACTCACTGTTTTTTTACTCCTACACACTCTGCTCCAATGTCCAACTTTATTGCATGTGTTGCGTGTGGACTTTCTAGCGGGGCAGTTTTCGTCCTTACTATGCCTGGCTTTTCCACATTTCCCACATTGTCCATTATTACCCCCTTTAGGCTTACCATAGCGTTTCGTGAATTTATTGTGCTTGTTCGTGATTTCGTTTATCATCCCAGCTGCCTCTCCCTGCATGCTGACTTGTGAAGCCACCTCTTCAGATTGCCGGACCGTCTCCACGGTTGTCGCGAGCATTAAGTCCTTCGTTAACTGCAGCTTACGTGAGACATCCTTATCCAATATCCCGACAACGATCCTGTCGCGGATATTCTCTTCCCTTGTTGCGCCGAAGTCGCAATGGTCGGACAGCTCGTATAGAGCTCTAATGAAAGTCTCCGCTTTCTCTCCCGCCCTCTGCACGCGCTGGTGGAACAGTGCTCGTTCGTGAATAACATTCCGTCTTGGCACGAAATATTCATCGAACTTTGCTAGCACTAGGTCAAAGTCGTCTGCGCTGTCTTCCTCGCCAAAGGCAAACGATCTGTAAATGTTTTCCGACTCGTTTCCCATGGCGTATATGAGGCTGCTCACCTGGACAGCGCCATCTTCTTTGTCGAGCTTGGTGGCGGTCCTAAACCTCACAAAACGCTGCTTCCAATCCGGCCATTCTCCCGGTTTGTCAAAGGAGAAGCTTGTCGGGGGGTTAAATTTGGCCATAACTCCTTCCGTTCACTTCTGACACCATGTAAAATGATAATTCCGGAGGCTTAATACTCTTTAGCCGGAGCTATATCTTTATTTGAACGCATGCAGTAGTAGCCCGTCAACTCACACACACGTCTCGCGATAACATGCAAGGCTATAGCGAGATCTCACTTGTTCTGTGCTACCGTAAAACTCATAGTAATGAACAGGCAAATAAACATCCTTATATGACAATAGCCACAAACGTCTCTATGGAGCAGGTCAAATGAAAACAAGAGTGAATCATTTTTAAGGCATTTTAACCTTGAGCAGGAGGAGTTGCAGGTTTTAACTACTCACCGCTCTCTCATTTCTGTTGTGCAGGAGCGGGAACTAGTGAGTCCAGTGCGCGGGCTCGCACTGGGCGAGCCCTCAACAGTTTGGCACAACGTGAACCATCCCGCTCTTCCAAACAGACTCCGGGACCTGTCATGGATGGTGGCTCACGAGGTCCTCCCAGTCAGGTCCGTAATGCACTCCCGGGGCATGTCGGCACACTTAACTTGCCCCCGACCAGGTTGTGGCGCACCTGAGTCGGTGAGGCACCTGCTCTGGCAGTGCAGCGCTGCCGTAGAACAGTGGGCAACGGCCGGCTCCTTGCAATTCCCGTACTTGCCAACAAGGGAGGTCCTTACACCACAGCTGGTGCTGTACGGGGTGGGTCAAGGAAAACAGATACAAGCACGAACATTTGCCAAACAGTGGCTCACCCTAGCCGCCATCAAAGACACCATATGGACCTCCAGAAACTTGCTGGCAAGAAAGCACATGCAGATCCCCCCCGTGGCTGTGATCCGGATGGCCGCAGCGACGGTCCAAACGGCGGGAGCTGCAGGCGGCGGGCCTATGACGCAGCCACAAAGAAGAATCACCTCTGTGCCCATTTGGACGAAGGAGCCGGAGCCACACATTAAAAGTTCAAAGCAGCGGCGGCCTGACCCTCCGGGTGAGGTCGGTGGGAAGGAGCTACAGGGTGAGGGTCTCCTCTGAGCACCTCGACAGGACCCCGAGAGACCAAATCTGTTTGGGGGAGCGGAATGAGTTCCCCTTTGGTAGGGACTCACCCCACTCCTGCACAACAGTGGACTGTTCATTTACCTTTTTATTCGTAACTTACACACTCCCTGCTGAGAACATTTTGACATAGACACTCATTTACATTGAAAACTTTTATGCCTTTTAATCTATGATAATGTTATCTGTAATGCATTTTTAAAGCAATTGTTTTAGACGTTTTATGGATTATTTTGTGTTTAATGCACGTCTTGGAACAGTTGTTTTGGATGTTTTATGGATTATTTATTTGACTTTTTGTACTTTAAAAGGTAACTTAGATGTGATTTGTTATTTGACAAGAGTATGAAATAAGTGTCAATACATTTTTTTCAAAAAAAAAAAAAAAAAAATCTGTTCTTATCAGTTTAATATCTGATATGTCCTCTATCAGGGGACAATGTATTAAATGGATTTTTAGCAATGGGAGTTGAAAAAGGGGCTTGCTCCATTCACTCCACGCATCGACCTGGTATTGCAGAGTAGCAGCTGTTATGTCCTTTTAAAGTTACTGGACCGTGACAACTGAGAACCGTCCGTGGAGGTTGCATCGGACAGCAAAGAGGTGGTGGTTGATAGAGAATTCATTTTTATAAAGTCTTTTATTTCTTATTTCTCTGCAGTAGTGTCTTAAAGTAATATAACTTTCATGCTTATTATATATATCTATAATGCTTATTATATGCACATTTAACAAAACTGTTTCTTTTTCTGTGTTGCTGCTGTTTCTTACAAGAGGTCATAAATGTCTCACTGTTGTATATCACAAGCAGTAAATATCTTAGCTTTGGAGATCACTCAGAGTACACTTCACCCAAGCGACCTGCACTTTGCCCTGGTTTTTCTCAACGTAGGCATAACCCAAATAACAGATGTCCCCCAGTATCAACAAATGTGAATAAAGGGACAGAGTTGCAGAGAAAGTGTTGAAGTTTCCCCTTGAGCCTCGCTGCAGATAGGTTGCTCTTCGGGTGTTCTTCCCTCTTGCAATTGTCTATTAACTGCTCATTACCGTCTGCGTCTCGTTTTTCTTGCTTGACCGTGTTTATTTAGTAAGTTAAAGTGTTATGAACCTGACAACCACTACAGGAAAACTATGGAAACTTGTATAAATAACCTTGCTCCAACCTCTAGAGAGACCTGGGAGGAAGCGTTTTCAGTCGCTATAAGATGGACCAAAAGGGATCTGAGAAGGATCACAGACCGAACCATTGCTGAAGCAAAAGCAAAAATCCTTAGCATCCTGAAACCCACAGAACCTCCTACTTAACCAATTCCCCGACACACCCCTCAAACCCCAAGGAACGTGACACATGAAGCTGAACCAATCCCCCAAAACACCCCCCAAACCCCAAAGGATAGGGCACTGGAAAATGAACTAATACCCCAAAATACCCCTCAAACCCTGAAGAACATGATACAGGAAGACCCTATCCAACTACTCAAACAATTCCACTCAACCCCCCAACCTAACAAAAGACCTAGATTCTCTTTAGACTTTGGATCCCCAATGAGTCTCAACTCCTCACAACCACTCTGGTCTCCGCAGCCGCTCTATACCCTCGAAAAACTCATACCAGCAAACCAACAAAATACAATAATGAGCCCGATCCTACCCTTGCTACCCCCACCAACAAGCAGCATCAACAAAACCTCAGAACCAACAAAATCCTGCTCCCTATTCAGGACCCACGAACATCTGGGTAACGAATACAAAAACTGGACCCTGAGCCCAGTAAGGCAAATCCTTATCACGGGGAACTCAAATATCTCAAGACTACCTCCTATTTACGATCCCCGAATTCAGGTTGACTGCTATCCAGGAGCCAACTTAAGCCATGCAGCACACCTGCTGAAGAATAAAACCCCAACCTCGGACAATGTCCAAACTGTAATCCTCTCCTTTGGCCTAAACAATCGTAAAATAGGCAATACTACCCACCTAAAGAAGGATTTACACGCAATGTTACCAGCTGCCAGGGATACATTCCCCCAGGCTACACTCATGATCCCTGTAGTTAACTACTCCAACAACTTGCCACAGTCCCTCAAGGACAACATTAAACTTCTTAACCACCTAATCAAAGAAACCACTTGCCAGATCCCAAGGCTACCAAAAGAATAATTTGCCACAGAACCGGATAACCTCCACTGGCCCGCCAACACTGCCAATGAAATGTGGAAAAACTGGAGCTCTTTTTTGGTTTAAAGGGGACCTCAAAGGAGGTCCCTAAAACTCAGGACAAAGAAGTCCTAAACCTCTCATCAACACATTTAACACATTTTCAAAACCAACTCCTCAAAAAAGGCCTCTCGTTTGCCCCATCAAACCCAACCAGCAAAAGAAATACCCTAAATGCGGACCTCACGCAGTACCATAGGCGTCTTAAATTATTTGCCTACTTCGGTCCAACACCAGCCGCTGACAAAAAACCCTTCCATATGTCCTCGGACTGGGAACCAGACCCCTCTAAATTGCCCCAACCTCTTTTGGAACTAATTAAAAGGGACCAACAAACAATCGCCAATCTCAGGGTAACAAAAGATAGGCCCAACCTTACAAAAGAGAAAGAAAAAGCGCTACAAGACCTAAATAATAACCCTAACATAGTCATAAAGCCGGCTGACAAGGGCAGCGCCATAGTGATAATGGATCGAACAGATTATGTGAAGGAAGCTCTACGCCAACTTCATGATACGAATTATTACCGACCACTAAACAACCCCATAAAAGATGAAACAGAAGACCAAATATCCTTAATTCTTGAGACACTGAAGAGAAAACATTATCTAACCAAAAAACAGTGTACCTACCTCAAGGATCAAGGCCCCTATAGATCAAGACTATTTTATTTTTTACCTAAAATACATAAACCACAAAAAAACTGGTTAGACAACATCCCACCGGGGAGACCCATCATCTCGGACTGCGGCAGCAAAAGCTACGGTGTAGCAGAGTACTTGGACTCATTCCTGACTCCATTATCTAACAAACATGCAAGCTACCACAAGGACACCACGGACTTTATCCACAAAATAAAACAAACGGTCATAAAAGAACCAATTAAACATTTCACTATGGATGTTAAAAGTATTTATACAAACATTGATATCCCCAAAGGCATGGAAACAATGTCCAAATGGCTTAGAAAATACCCTGACCCTGACAGACCAGACAAAGAAATCCTTGAGTTACTACACCTAAGCCTGACTAGGAATGACTTGGAATTTGATGGTAAATACTACCTCCAAAACAAACGAACAGCCATGGGCAAACACTTCGCACCCGTCATGCAAACATCTATATGGCGGAGTGGGAAGAAACAGCCTTCGTAAAGAATGTATAAAAATATGTCAATGTAAAAAACTTCCAAAAAAGTACTACAGATACCTCGATGACTTTTGGGGTGTCTGGACCCACTCTGACAAAGATTTTGAAGACTTTACACAAGTTCTTAACAATCACCATGAATCCATAGAAATCGACCCGGTCCTGCACGACAACGAGGTCAATTTCCTTGACACCACTGTGTTCAAAGGCCCCAATTTCGAGAAAACAGGCATCCTTGACACTAAGGTTTATTTCAAACCTACTGATACACACGCAATTTTACATTAAAAAAGCTTCCACCCACCACATGTCTTTAAGGGGTTACTCAAATCACAATTGCTCAGAATCCACAGAATTTGCAGCAACCCATCGGAAAGGGTTACAACAACACAAACGCTAATGAAAACCCTAAGGGATAGGCGCTAAACAAGAACAGTCCTCAGGGAAACCCAGAAAACATTCCTTGAACCCAGAAAAGGGAACCCCACTCCGATAACTGAGATACAGGACAAGGAAAACATCATCCCTCTGATCTCCACTTACTTGAGCTATACAACCAGAGCAAACAAGATAATCAAGGAGAATTTTAAAAAAACACTCTCACAAACCACCATACCGGCAAAATGCAAAATAATATCAGCCTACCGGAAAAACCCAAACCTCTAAGATATTCTGGGGAGGGCCAAACTCCACCCCCCTGGTCCCAAGAGAAAACCCCTGAAGGACCAAACGGCCAAGACCAAAAACACTGTATCTACAATAACCTTACCCAGTGGAATTCCAATGTCTCAAACCAACTGTGTATACATAATACAATGCAAAAAATGCCCACAAAAATATGTGGGAGAAACACGGAAATCGCTCAAAGCCCGTCTGTCAAATCACAAATTTAACATAACCAATGGGCACAAAAAACAGACGCACCTTGTACAACACTTCCTTAAACATGGCTTCCAAAACCTAACCATGAGAGGATTAGAACACGATCCAGGATGGAATACTTTCCAACGACGACGGAGAGAAAAACATTGGCTCCGAAAACTCTGAACTATTCACCCCTTCGGACTAAACAAGAAGTGAAAAGGAACAAAGACTTCAAACAATAGAACTACATAAAGTATGACTGTATATAGTTTAACAGAAAATCAAAACCACGTTGTAAATGTAAAATAATATTGTTGTTTTAAATTGTTCTAAACTTTTATTGTTCATTGTAAATCGTTTTATTCTGTAAAATAATAAAAATACATTTTGAGGATCTGGTTAGGAAAGTGACAACAACCTGGGACATTATTCAAGGCACATGTCGGGAATCAAATCACTTTGTTTCCAAAGACAAATTTGCCAGAATACACCCAAACCGATTTCTTCCCAATCCTCACTTTTAACTAAATTGTTTTCCTAACTCAATTTTTGATTCAATATAAAATGTATCCTAGTTTTACCCCCCAAAAGAAGTCTCTTTACTTAAGAAAAAAATGACCGTATAAACTCAAACAACCCCAATCCTGCGTATAATTAATTCACACAAGAAACCGCTCAAAAAATCTTTTCACCCTTCACCCCTCTCTTCCCTCATGCAAATGAGGGAGTAGGGTGAAGTAGAGTAACAGCCCGGTCTGGCAGGGGGGAGTAAAGTCCGATCCGACTTCTCTCCCTAACTCTGCCTCCTTCCTTCTTCTCTACAAAAACTTTATTCCTTTCTCTCTTCTCCCCTCTCTTCCCTCATGCAAATGAGGGAGTAGGGGGAGGTAAAGTAACAGCCCGGTCCGGCGGGGGAGAGTAAAGTCCGATCCAACTTCTCTCTCTGACTCTGCCTCCTCCCTTTCCTTTTTTCCTTACAGGAACTCAATACCTAAACCTCTTCTCCTCGCTCTTCCCTCATAGGGACGAGGGGGAGATAGAGAACCAAAAACAAAACCCGGACTGACGCCTCTAACTGACTCTACCAATATTCTTTACTAAAAATCTTCACTTAATATAAAATCAAACAGAACTAAACCCAAACACTTATCTTTAACCCTTAAACTCAACGATTTTCTCAACGATGTTAACCCAAAACTTACCCCCATTTTTAACCCTACACAATAAACCCTGACCCTCTAAAAACCTAATACTAAACTAATAATCCAAACCTCAATTTTTTTAAACACCTAACCCTAACCCCTAAACCCTGACACTAGCCCTAAACCCTGACCTCAACCTCAAACCCCTAACCCTAACCTATCTCTCTCCCCCTAACCCTAATCATAACCTTAACTCCTAAACCTAACCCTAACCTCTAACTTTAAACCCTAACTTCAATCTAATCTCAACCTTAACCCCTAACCTTAACCCTCCCCTAACCTTAATCATACAACTTGACCCTAATCTCAACCTTTAACCCTAACCAATCCCCCGTAACCCTAATCCAAACCCCTATCACAAACCTAACCCTAACCCCAACCCCAACCTAATCATAAAACCCTAACCCTAACCTCAAACCTAAACACCTAATCCTGACCATTAAAACCCTAATTTAATCCCCTAACCCTATTCCATCCTCCTAACTTTTTACACTAATTTACCCCCGTTTAAAAAAAAAAACCTAACCTTAACCTCTAATCTAAAATCTGTAACCTAAATCCTAATCCCTAACTTCTTAAACCTCGCCTCCTACTCCTTACCTAACCTTTACCTAACCTCTACCTTTAAATCCCAACCCTAACCTAGCCCCTTAACCCTTAACTCCTATTCCGAACCCTAACTCCTTAACTCTAACCTCAATCTTTTGCTTTTGTATACCTTTTTATCCCTAGCCCCCAATCCTATTTCCTTACCACTATCCTTAACCCCTATTTCAAAAAAAATATATCAGTTCTAAACCCTAACCAATTAATTCAAAACTCTAAACTCCTAATCTATTAACCGATAACCAATCAACCAATACCCTAACACAACTTCTAAGACACCCATTTTTCCTTTTAACCCTTAACTTACCCTAACCCTACCTTACCCACCATTTCAAACCAACTTATTGGCTATATACACCATTCTCTATAAACAATCTCTAAACAAATTAATTTACCAATTTTCGACCATAAAACCCCAACCAGTCCACACCCGTATACTCAATCCTTTATCTTCCATCCCCAAATACATCCACCCACCCATATAATTCCTCCCTAATCTCAACCAATCATCAATTAACAAACCCAATTAACCCCACCCACTTACTTTACATATTTAACCACCTCAATATACAGTTACCCACCTACTTAACTCTTCCCTGATTATCTAACTCAAACCAATCATTGATCAATAACTCCAATATCTCATAAATGTATCCTTCGCTTTCTTAACATACACCAATTAATTAATGCAATTAATAATACATCAGGACCATGTTAACATAATCACTCATGTATATATACACATCAGAAAACTTTCACCAGCCTACATAATCAACACTTAGCTCAAAATCTATATCTTATCAATTATTGATCAATAAATTTGACTTCTCAACAATTTCAGCCTCTGTTGCTGGAGACTTTGGTGTTACTGCCGGGTCCAGTTCATATTGGAACAACCTAATAACCAGTTTTACAGTTAGCATTGCAACACATCTAAACAGAATTAAAATAAACAATCTCATAGTGTTCAACAATTCAAGTAGGAGTTCAAAATACTTGCAGTTTGACCATATCATAAATAAATAATATGCTCTGGAAGACGACAAGTCACCCAAGTCTAAGTAAAGACAGAGGTAAGAAAATTGAGAATTAATTACAGTAATGAAAAATAGAAACTTGGAAATACATGAAAGTATTTATAAGTGTAGCAACAGGCTAAATAAATGAATCAATGTGGAACAAAACAAATCAAAGAACTCTTGAAAATTCAGAAGTGTTAATTATAGTGCAAAAAAGAGCAAAAAGCAAGTCAACTCCTTGATTCCAAGGTGAAGGTAGTTGAACTACTAGCAGCTACGGAAAAATGTATACGTGAACTATTAGTGTGATTACATGTAGTTCAGTATTCCTCAACCCCAAGCTGTTTATTCAACAGTTTTGAGAACCTTCAGGTTTTCACGTCTAGAAATAGCTGGATTTCAACCCGTGCACTTGCTTACGGCCACACGACCCTGAAAGCGCCCACTCTCATCTAATCTCGGAAGCCAAGCAGGGTTGGGCCGGCTTAGTGCTCGGATGGGAGACCGCCTGAGAATACCTGGTGCTGTAAGCTTTTTCATTAGCATAAGGCGCTGTGGCTTCTTTGCTGGAGGCAGAGCTGACAAGGAAACTGTATAGAGGACGTACATTTTTTTTTTTGAGGCACCATTCTTATTTAGAATTAAAAAAAACAATCTCACAGTGTTCAACAATTCAAGTAGAAGTTTAAAATACTTGCAGTTTAACCACAGCATAAATAAATAATATGTTCTGGAAGACAACATGTCAACCAATTCTAAGTAAAGACAGAGGTAAGAAAATTGAGAATTAATTACAGTAATGAAAAATGGAAACTTGGAAATACATGAAAGTGTTTATAAGTGTAGCAACAGGCTAAATAAATGAATCAGAGTGAAACAGAACATAGCAACGAACTCTTGAAAATTCAGAAGTGTTAATTATAGTGCAAAAAAGAGCAAAAAGCAAGTCAACTCCTTGATTCCAAGGTGAAGGTAGTTGAACTACTAGCAGCTACGGAAAAATGTATACGTGAACTATTAGTGTGATTACATGTAGTTCAGTATTCCTCAACCCCAAGCTGTTTATTCAACAGTTTTGAGAACCTTCAGGTTTTCACGTCTAGCAAAGAACACTTGAAAATTCACAAGTAGCAGCTACGGAAAAATGTATACGTGAACTATTAGATGCATTACATTAACTGGTCTGTGTCATTATGTTCGTGTGTGTATGTGTGTGTGTGTGTGTGTGTATGTATATAATATAATCAATTGAACAGCAGAGTTCAGAGTTCCACATCCATTTCGCCGTCCAGTGTTTTGAAATGCAGGGCGGAGGTGAAGGCGGAGAAACAAATCGATGACGCAAGAACGCAATGACGTGGACTTGCTAGCCTGTTCCTTTTTTTTCTCCGAATGCTACGGAGGACTCTGACCTGCCTCTGAAGGACGTGACTTGGAAAGACTAGTCCTACCGAGGAGACATTGAGAAACAGCTCATGTTTCTGCTCATAAACTATGGAGCACATGTCAACAACAGATTAATAATTCACAACTAAATGATATGGGGCTGATCTTGGTTCAGATTTTAAGAAATTTAGTAAAATTTAAAGCAAAAACCTTGTGTCCCAAAAAATAATAACTTGTTTTAATATGAAAATATACTAAATTAATGGAATTCTTCCCATATAATTTAAAATAAAATAAAAACAATTATAATATTGTCAAGGTTGTGCTCACCCAACTGGCCAATAGCCAACTTCCTCTTTTTCTCCAAAATCAGTGGCCTCTGTCCCCAGGTTCTCTAGGTTAAAGACGTTTTGGCATGCTTGTTTAATCTCCTCATCAGTATTCTGATCAAAGGGTGTGATCGTATGTGAGATGTCTGAATCAGGGGAGGAACACCAAGAAGAAGTGTCATATATGATTGAATGGGTCCTCAGCCAGGTGACTCTCGGTCCTCTAAAACACCATCACACTTCATCAGCTCATCAAGATCCGCAAGATCCTCAGTGGTCTCTGAGTTCATGAAGAACAGAAGAGTGCTGGATATTTCGTCCATGTCTTCTGCTTCTTCGTCCATGTCACTAGAAACAGAATTATAGTAGAGAAACACTAACGTTAGAAAACGTGTCATTTTCAAATGCAATGCAGAGTACACTGAAGTGGGGTTAGCACTGTTCAACATTAAGGAAATAATTGTTTATTGAACTATTTAGTCTTAATATTTTTTACAGTATGATACATGTCCTTATTTATCTTTTTTATTAATGAATACTCTAACATATTTTTTATGGTATGGCGATGTGTTAATACTGCAGGCAATGCATGTGATCCTTTGTCATAGTTCTAAATTATGACTAAAAATGGATTATAGATCATTTTCTCCTTGTATTTATGCATGCAATCAATTTACTTACTTACCTGTGATTTTTACAATTTAAAACAGGGCTGCCAACTCTCACGCATTGGCCGTGAGACACATGGCGCATTTTTCTATGTTTGAGCTAAATCCTGCTCCATTCTCAGGGTTCAGACAATTAGTAGTCAAAATGTTGTTGATGTGTGAATCCTTTTTATTACATAATATCAGAGGTGGGTAGTAACGAGTTACATTTACTCCGTTACATTTACTTGAGTGCGTTTTTGAAAAATTGTACTTCTAGGAGTAGTTTTAATTCACTATACTTTTACTTTTACTTGAGTAGATTAGTGAAAAATAAACTGTACTCTTACTCCGCTACATTAGGCTACAATGAGCTCGTTACTTGTTACTACGCTTCATTGTTTTTACCCCTGCGTACGCCTCATTTTAATGTTTTATTTTGACAGAGAGAGAGTCTTCCGCTGAAGGCTCTACCACGTGACTGTGCTTAACCAATCACACGTTGTTGTTCAGTCACGTGACCGTACTCGTTTCAGCAGCGCGACAGGTTAACTTTACAGTCGTAGCAAAGCAAAGACGTCAGAATCATACGTCGCCAAGGCAACGCAGACCAGGAGGACACCCCCCGCCTCATAGTGAAAGCGTGGTTACCTTTTAGGAAAAGTGTGAAACAGCAGCTACATTATGCGGCGTTTAGTGTCGACCAAAACAAACGGACATGTGAGCGTTCAACAACTCAACATCTGATCTGAGGAAATGTAGCGGTAGTTTTAGTTTTTGCTGTGGAGAGGTGGATCTTTGTCTTTTAGGTTACATAAAGTATGTTTTCCACATGCAGTATCCATCCTATTTGATGTGACAAGTCTCTCAAGTAAGCTATTTTGTAATTAATAAATTAATTTTAATTTATTTTTATTGATTGGATGAACTATATTTTGCCTAAAGATTATTTTGTATTTTGTCGGTCTGGTTGATGCTTGTGTTGAGAAATAAATCAGACGTTACTCAACAGTTACTCACTACTTGAGTAGTTTTTTCATCAAGCACTTTTTTACTCTTACTCAAGTAATTATTTGGACGACTACTTTTACTTTTACTTGAGTCATATTATTCTGAAGTAACAGTACTTTTACTTGAGTACAATTTTTGGCTACTCTACCCACCTCTGCATAAGATATCCTGAGACAAAGTTACCTGGATCAAGCTGTCACAGCTCTCCCCTTCCTTTGTCTGTCTCTTTGGCTCTTGGACCCTGTTGGAAATATATTTGTTTAAACCATATATTGAAGTATGATTAACCACATATTTACCATGAATAATTATGTATGCTTATAAGGCTCCAATGCTTTATTAATGACATGTGAGAAGTGGACACTGCTTGTGCAACTAATTGAATTCTTAGTGTAACTATTGTTGCTAAAGCAGGTCAGGATGTCCTAGGGAGAGATAATTGCAGGATGGGAGTGAAGGCCACATCTTATCTTTGGAGACAAGGAGAACAGGCACAAGGTTTAATGAGCCTTTCCCCTGGAGTACATAAAGAGTGTAAGACTTAGTGAGGAGGGTCAGACAACTCTGTGACTGTTGCATGCTGAGTTTCATGACTTGTCTCTGGAATATTCAATTGAATAAATGATCATTCATCAACATCTTAGTTTCTGAGTGTATTTATCTGGACCCTGAGACCGGAGCAGGATTTGAGCTCCAACACTTTCTCTGTGGATGAGGCTAAAGCGGCTAAAGCTACCCGGTCAGTAAAACTTGATTGTAACAATGAGTCAAATCTGGTAAACTCAGGTTCAAGAGAAGAAAGGAAATCTATCCTGGAAAAGAATTGAGAGTTGTCTACCTGAGAAAAAGGAATAATCCTTACAGGTGAGATTAACTGAACACCAAATATCTATAAGCCCCACGCTGCTGGCCCATGATTTCAAAACATTTGTATTCTGATCCTGGTTCCTAGTAGCCTTTGCATTCGACCGATCAATATTTGGGTCTCACACAGCAAGAACAGTCTGTTAACTCCAGCATTTGATTGGTGAGCGTATTATAGGAATTGCCATCAAAAACTTAGGCGCATAAGCTGACACAAATGCAATTTTTCTGCCACGAAATTCTGTTGTAGAGATCCCAATCCTTCCTGTATCATCTGACCAAGAGGACAACCCTTTAAGTGGGAGATTCCATTTGACATCAATGGCTACTCCTTTTGTTTTTGAGCTAGCTGATGAGGATGCAATTGTGATCTATTGGCTAAGAAACTAGAATATAAGACATGTTTTCAGTTATTTCACACTTTTTTCTCTGTGGTTAAAGTACATAATTCATGTGTTCATTCATAGTTTTGATGCCTTCAGTGATAATCTACAATGTAAATAGTCATGACAATAAAAAAAAATGTATTGAATGAGAAGGTGGTTCCAAACTTTTGGCCTGTACTGTGTGTGTGTGTGTATATATATATATATATATATATATATATATATATATATATACACACACATACTTTCTCACTATTCCATCCAAGAAATTGAATTATCTGATGGAAAAAGGTTATGATGAGCAAGCAGACAGAATCTACGGCAGAGGAAAAGCAGGTTAGAAGCAAAATACATGAGGACATAAACATGAAGGCACAGTTCAAGTGACTAAGCTGAGCTGAGGATGTGGCCAGCAGAGAGTGGCTGCTATGGTGCAGAGTTGATTAGTGGATGAGTTGCAGCTGTGCTGCTGGGAGCAGGTGAATCAGCTTGGCAGCAATCAGGAGTCGGGAGAGTGACGTGTATCTAACTTTTATTAAGTAAGGGCTCTTCACCTGACTTTAATAAAATTACATCTGTGAGAATAAACCTTATGACATTCACTCTGAATAATGAAGATCCACAGGTGATCCATGGTATTATTAATTAAAGGTGCCCTGCCACATCAAACCGTTGTTAGAATTTTCTAGTTTGCAGTGTTATGCTCTCCCCTTGATCTTCTTCGCCCTCTCTGCCTATCTCAGGTGTTCCTGATTGAGCCATTAGTGGGTGGCCCCGCCTCCTGTACAAAAGGAAGGCTGGGAGACAGAGCTCTCATAGTCAGACTGAAGCAGTCCTTGCACCAGGGTGTCTGTGCCTTTCTTTCTGGGGGCTTTATTTCTTTAGAGGACAGGGTGACTTCATTGCTGTAGTGGCCTCCCCCCCTGCCTGTCCCCATCCCAGTGGGTAGATACTTAAGCTCCTGGGAAATATAAACATACAAATTTATAGTAAAGGTGTGAAAACACTTAAACCACTAGACATGTCATGCATGGTAAGGCGTAACACAACAGGCCCTTTACATACTTTACATGTGAACTGATCTCCTGATGAATAATATCTCACCTGGTATTTCCTGTTTAAGTTGGCACACTTTTTCCTGTCCTGTTGAGGGGTGAGGCAGCTGCCATATGATTTCCTTGTGGAGGACAAGACATGTCAACTAATTGCATCTCTGCAGATCCCAAACACCAGATATGTTTGAAATTAGTGAATCAGTGAAAGAGCATTTGATGTAATGTGATAATACCAGACCATATTCACCTGTGGATCGTCATTATTCAGAGTGAATGTCACAAGGTTTATTCTCACAGATGTTATTTTATTAAAGTCAGGCGAAGAGCCATTCCATAAGTGAGATAAACGTCACTCTCCCAACTCTTGATTGCTGCCAAGCTGATTCACCTGCTCCCAGCTGCACAGCTGCAACCCATCCACTTATAGCTACTGTGTGCTGTGCTTTTAAAACTTTAAATACTTTATGTAAAACACTTGCTTACTTATTTCTATTAAAGGTTTTTAAAATATTTTTCAATAAAGGGTTTACAACTTGTACATAATTGCTCATTTGTGAGAACAAAAACAGCACTGTACATTACTGAATTCCCCTTTGGATCAATTTAAAACACTAAACTTGCAGTATGATGATGATGATGATGATGATGATGATGATGATGATGATGATGATGATGATGAATTACTGGGTCAATACTAGCCATGCAATGTTGAGGAAGCTCACTAAGCCAAGGAATATCAACATCTTAGAAATATTTCTTACAAATATTTTATTTTGCATATGGGTCAAATAAATCAGGTTTTTTTGCAAAATGCTCCTGCACAAGGAAAGATGTGAACATTTTGATTTGGACTAAAAGACGATTCCTTCATGTGCCTCTATGTCTGGGGCCATGTCTGACCTGTTGGAGGAGCATAAAGAATTTGATGTGTCAGACATTTGATTTCCAAATTACATCCTGAGGGGAAGAAAACGTATGTTTAAAAATAATCAAAAATAGAATCCTGCCTTGCCAAACGTGGCCTGGCTTATTTTAATTAAATAAATTTCCAGTTTTCATTAGGAAGGTAACCGGTAGCAGTGATGGTTTGAGACAAAACATTTACTTCTTACCTTGGCCCCTGCTGACTTGGGTCTCCAAAAGCTCTTGCGTGGCGGGAGCTGGCACACCATGCTGACGAGGAATTTGGTCTCATGGTTGTAAGTCAAGGGAGTCCACGTCCTGATGACACCCGTTTCCTTACAGTCGCCCTCTGAATTTCTGTATGTAATGGTAGTCCTTTTCCTCTTTTATGACATACAGACTCCACTTTCTGGACTTCGGATTATAGAGTTTGCGATATCTGAAATCAGATATTTGACAGACAACAGATGAAAATATCTATATTCTATGCCTTTTGTGATATGGTAAAGTAATAAGAAAAATAAATATTAACTTGACACCCCCCACACACACTTTGATGTAGTGGTGTGAGTCTATTAGTATTTAAAAATACAGATGATAATAGAAGGCTATAAATCTAGGCTAATAACTCCAGATTATGTTCTGACATTACATAGTGATTGTAATGCAGACGTCTGCAATACAACGTGCAAATCACATTTCCTACTGAACACGCCTGATAAGACATTATGCATATGTAACCTCTGATGTCTCCTATCCCCAACTGAATCTCTCGGAGCCCGTCAGGTTTGTTGTAACCGCAGGTTTATTCCTCATCTGCATTCACGACAAAGGACAATAGTGTAGAATGTCATCTCATGTGGACAAACAGCGCATGCTCTAGGGGCAAATCCTCCGTAGCTTTTTTAGGATGACCATACACTATGCACTACTCTTGAAACTCACATTGATCGTATAGTGGACTTAAACTCAAACTAAATAAATGAAACAACAACTTGTCCCTCTTACTTTTGCAAGTAAGACAAAACATGAAAGTAAAACAAAACATGTAACAATGTAATTACACAAAATTCCCTACTGTTACCTTTACATTTTTCCAATTTATATTAACAATTATATGAAAACAATAATGCAACGTCATTACATTTCAACACACAGGAGGCAAATTAACAGTAGAAAATACCTCAACCTTAAGTTAAATATTACAACAACATACGGTAACATACCTGCCTTCATGACAAAGGACAATAGTGTAGAATGTCATCTCACGTGAACAAACAGCGCATGCTTTGTTTGGAAAGACGGCATTGTGTTAAAGTTAGCTAGCTATACTGGAGATTTTCAACTGGCGATAAAACACAAACGGACAGTTAACTTCATAAAAACATGGCGAAATTAAATAGACACATATAATATTCACCTAAAAACATCTAGCTGAACTTTTACATGCTTTTCAAATAAGTTAGCATTGTTTTGTCCACAGACATTCACAGACACGTTACCTAGGGGCAAATCCTCCGTTGCTTTGAGGACTACCCATAATCCTTTGTCATTAATAGAGTTTGCTGCAGATACAACTTTTCAACAGCAGGTGGCAGAGTAGTCCCATTTAGTAGGATTTAAACTGAACCTTTTTAACTATGTTACACATACTCTATGGAGCCATCAGGCCTTCTCTTGGGGGGTCTGTGAACATGGTTGTTGTAATCCAGGCCAGCCAGTAAGATTCTGGCTTCATATACAGGTAGGGTGACCACCTGCTAATAAGCCCAAGGGGGGACAAGGGGTATGTTCCTGAGGGACAATGTGGGACACTGCCTTCTACAGCTTGGACATCTTCCAGGTGCTGGAAAAAGTCCTTCGACTTGCTGGGTGCTGGTAACAGGGATGGGATGACGGCCACTTGTTTCTGCAATTTATACCAATAGAATAATGATGAAAATTAATAGCAATAGCTATTGTTATCATAGCAATAGTAATTAGAAAAGCTTAATTTGCACAGCACCTTTAAAAAAACACAAAGAGTGCTTGGGAAAAAGCAACAAAAAAATAAAATACATGAACATATAAAAACAAACCTTGTAGGGGACTGTCGCATGCAGTCTCCAAATCCTCGCATTCGTCACTTTGTCCAGGGTGAACTCTCCTGGATTAGCAGCTGCTGCAGTCTGGCTTGCGACACCCCCCCAGGGCACATTTGGTGGCAAAGATTTTTAAGGTGCACATAGTCTATGTAGGCTCCATTCTGTATCAAGGCCACACAGGATATGAAGGACAGCGTGTTGATGAGTAAACCTCCTTTCATCTCCTTTGAGAGCCTCTGTAAGGCTGTTGCCATCCAGGCATGCTGTGCTCTCTGTACACCTCCAGGTGTTTGCTTTTTGGCAGAGGGAGCGCCGCTTGATCTCGGAAATGACTTGGAGAGTCTTGGAGGCCACGTCAGAAATTTGTTAGATGAATTGGTCCCCATGGCTGAACTGTGCCCGGTCCTTGAAATTCCACCAGATCCTTCTGGTACTCCGGAGGTCTGTGACCTCAAAGGCCTCTGCCGTGAAGCTTTGGACGAGGCATTCCTCCACATCTCAGCCTCCGTCTCTCACCAGTGTGCGCGCTCTGCTAAACGTGTGAGGAACAGGGAAGCTGTGTGTGGTGGCCAGGTCTGCAGCAAATTTCTTCACGTCAATCGCTCAGGTCAGCCTGCCAGGGGGTGTGTCTGACTTTAGGGCCGTAAAGGGAAGCTGATCATTCCACATAGTGGTCTATCATTAAAACCCTTATCAGTGCAGCGCCGAGCCCGGACGGTCAAGCTTCCAAACACTGACAGAGTGGCCATAGCCTTTCGATGCGTGTTTTTTGCAGTGGGTCCCTGGTCCAGTGATGGAGGGGTGGTGGAGATTCTTATAGGCTGGCGCTGTTGTGGGGTGACATCCCGATGAAACCCCTCTCATGTGTAACGCTCCGTTCAATCACCGTGCTGGTTCTCAGGGTGTTGTTGAGTGCAAATGCCCAAAGAAAAGCTCTTCCAGAGCCAGCTCCGCCTGGAATAACTTCCATGAGCGGTCGAATCGGCCCATGCCCTTGCTGTCTCAAAAGGACTCTCCGAGGACGCCAGCCAGGTGGTTGCAATGTGGACAGCAGACCGCGGCAAAGAGGTCAAAAAAGTCTCTTGGGTCAAAGTTGAAGGGAACGTCGTCGCCCTCGAACCGCACCACCTGCTCGTTAAATTGTATGTCTCTTACATTTCAAGAGTGGAAAACAGCGACCCCCTCACACCAATCAGGGACGGCAGGCCGTAACGTGAGAGGAGGAGGTGCGTGTCCTCCCCCACTGCCAGCACCTTTGAGGCAAGGTGGACCGATGTGGACTCCACGGAATCGGGGAGGACCAAATTGCTGAGCTGTAGGACGTCAGGATCCCACTGGCTAAACTGCCCGAGGGTGGCAATGACCTGCAAAAAATTGCAGCTGTTGGCCTTCTCCACAGCCCGGTCCAGGAGGCCCAGGATAAATATTTGATCCACCTTGAGTACTCGGTAGGACGCGGGGTTGGTGGTACCTTGCTTCTAGACAATGGGGCGGGACATGTCCTTCTCTGGCGGGTGGTTGAGGAGTTGGAAAAACTCTTCCGTTACCTCATATAGCAGTTCAACCACAAGTGTGCAATAGAAGCTTGGATATTTCAGCCTGAAGTCCGGCTGCTTGGGACAGCGCAGAGCGTCAGAACGTAGCCATTTGCCACGTTTGAAATTTTGTGGCCAAGGCAATTTCTAAGTGCCGCCACGCCTTCTGGGGTTCAGCGTGGCAGGCACACTTGTTTTTTGAGGTAGCTGTACTGCCTTTTGAGCCTGCTGGCAACCACACGGGACAGGTTCAAATAGCAGATCTCTGCAGCTATGCCCCTCGTGTGACGCATCTGAATCATGACGCCATCAATGTCAAACATATACCTAAGGCAGTGGGGATTGGTGAGGCTGGTGCAGTGTATGGACAGGTGGAAATTGGCATGAAGGAATTGGCCATAGTCTCTATGATTGGCAACCTCCCTCTTTGGTGTTGTCTGAGGCCACGGTGGTGAAGTCTGCGTCCACGGTGTCTAGGGTCTGGTGTGGGGGAGAGAATTGGAGACACGCCGGAGCCAACATCTTCTCAATCTGCCACCTTTCTCTCACAAAAGAATACAGTAACGTTAAATTCATCAACGAATAGGAGAGCGGGGCTTGTTGTTTAATTTAATTAAGGATATAATCGAAACACATTTTAATTAAAAAAGAATACATATTAAACCCTTTCTTTTATGAAACCTGACAGGGCTGAAAGCTTTAACAAGGCTTTAGCACAGCTTTGGATCCATCAAGGAAACATGAAAACATGGCTTTTACACTTGGTGAATACTTCTTCCAGTGCATACATACACAAATCGGTGCTATGTTTCTTTTTAAAACCAAACTTATTGTCAGTAGGATATTCTTATATTAGTATATTATTGTAGTCTACCAAATAGAATTTGTTCTAACACTTTAGAGAGTATGCTTGCTAAAGCGATAAACCTGTAGTTTTCTATACTTGAAACCCCACAGGTTTTGTCTTTAATAACAGGGACTAATAGTACAGATAGTCAGGTAATATGCCATGCACCAATAATCCAGAGAAACATATAGCAAGTAACATTGACATTCTATGGCTTGCATACTTCAGATGTTCAGCTGTTATTAGGTCTAGATCACAGGCATTGTTCACAGCCAATTTCTCAATAGCATGAGACACTTCATCAGGTCTGATGATCACTGTCATGGTTGGGGTCTAGCTGGCCGTGAATTTTTGTTTTATTATTTTACTTCTGTCGTCCTGCCCTGTCCTTTGTTTGGTTTTCTTTCCCTTCTCCGGTCTGAAGCCAGCTGATTACTCACACCTGCCTCCCATCTGCAATCACGGATCCTCGTAGCCACACCTGCCTGCCATCATCATCAACCTCCGTATGTCTACCCCGGCTCTTCACCCACTCTTCACCTGATCATTGTTTCAGCTACATGGGTGCAATTCCTCGTGTTCCCATGTGTATTCTATGTACTTACTCTCCTTGTGTTTCCTTTTTAGTTTAACTTTTCTCCGGTCAGCTGGCTTCAGACCCCGGAAAGGAAATAATACACAAAATTCAGACCATAAACAATCTGTGATACTATACCAGGCCTCTGGTACGACACCTTATATATTTTATCTACATGGGCAAGAAAACAGTACACTCATTAGAGATGAGCCAGATACTCGGCTGAAACGAGTATCTGGTACGGATAAAGCACTTTTGCCGAGTAGAAGTATTATACGAGTAAAACAGTCAATATCTGTGCTCGGATTGAATAAAACTCCTAATTGGCTAGCCGACTGTGTCTGCGTCCTGTGATAGGCTAGTCTCAGTGCCCCTCCCCTACACACATACAGATTTCTTGTGTTGCTCCGCTCTGCTCACTCTCACTCACACACAGAACACTGAGAACAGTGATCTCTCTCCCTCTCCTTCAGTCACTCGGGTCTTTTCCGTTACCGTTTAGGGTTTCTTCAGCTTCAGGTTTGTTTATTACTTAGGTTTGTAGTACTTACTTAGTAACCAGTAGACTTCTTGTAAACGTGGGGTTTGTTCAGACGTGGTGCTTGGTAGAAAACGTTGCGTCTCTCTCTGTCGCAGATTATTATTATTTTTTTTACCGTCTGCTGACTCCAATTTATTCAATATTTGATCCGTAGAATACATTTTACTTCCTAATTGCAACCGCGGGTGTTGTATTCATTGTTGCAAAACTTGTACTGTATATAGTTCGTTTGTTACCATGACAACACCACTGATCTAAAGCTCAATGCTGATGCTGTCATGTAAATAGTTTTCTAATCGGCAATAAATATAACAATATCTGATCAACCCATATCAATTGCATGCTTAAAATAACATACCTGTTAAAGCCCCGCCCAGGCCGAGTAAAGATACAGATAATTCATGTGGTAAACAGATACAGATACAGATAATGCTGTACTCGCTCATCCCTAGTAAAGACAAAATCAGTTGAAACACTTCAACGTGCATGTCAAGGCTAAATGTGCCCACTATAAACTGACGGGCCAAACAGTAGCACGACATTATTGGCGTTATACATGTGCTAACAGTTAGTTTTAGGTAATGATAAACATACGACAATCCCCGTTTTGTATTTCGCTGACGCTAATTTAAATTCAGAAAAGTAAACTTTGATTTGCAGTAAATTAACGTTAGCAACATCGCTTAAAACAAGACCTCTTTGGGGCCATGCTGCATCGCCATACTATAACGTAGAAACATAATTACAAGTTGAAACCGAAGACAAGACTTTGGTGTTTATTGGGCTGAATGGGCAATAAATATTTATCTATCTATCTATTCAGATATCAAGCACGGTTTCTCCAAAATCACACCTTTCCAACCATCACAACTCTAGTGTTGGTAGAAATCAACACACACTTTACCAATTTCTACGTGAAAATATGTTGGCTTTATACACACTAAAAGTACTGTTTTTTTTAGATGGAGTCTGGTTGGTTTAGTGCTAGGTTCGTCATAGATGTTTCTTGGAAACAGAAAGGTCTTAAATAGGTTATAAATAGGTCTTTCTCTGGAGGGATAAGACACTTAACACTTCACCTGTTACGACCCGAAGTAGCAAAGTAGCCTAGGGCGGGGGTCGTAGACAGCTTATAATAATAAAACCCCGGGACGAAAAGCAATCGGTTAAATACGGCAGATTTATTTGTGTCCACACCACAACAGGCAAACACAGGCTATATATATGACGGCGACTGGCACATGGGCAGCAAGGCCTAGCTCTGAACAGCTCCCACACAGCCGCCTCCCCTCTCCTTGGAAGACCCTCTGAGCAGTTCACACAGCCGCTCCTTCTCTCCCTTCGGGCACCAATCAGCTGACCCGCCTCAGCTGCGCGACCCACAGCAGCACACCTGCAGAGAATCACACACACACCTGCAGAGTATCACACACACACACACACAACACGGCACGTGACACCCCCTCCCATAAGAGAGAACCCCCCCCTCTTCACACCCCTGGAGCATCATCACAAAATACACCCTAATCCGTTAAAACACACTTAAGACCCCCAAAACCCAGTCTCACCCACGGGACAGTGCATCAGCGACAATGTTATCTGCACCCTTCTTGTGTTTGATGCAGATGTTGTAACCCTGGGCCATAAGTGCCCAGCGCATTAGACGCTGATTGCTGTTATACATCTGGGCCAGAAAGACAAGGGGGTTATGGTCAGTGTAAACAGTGACAGCAAACGGACTGCATCCTACATAAACATTAAAGTGCTGTAGGGCAAGGAGCATCGCCAGGGTCTCCTTCTCAATAGTTGAGTAGTTCAACTGATGACGCTTGAACTTGGTGGAAAAGAAACAGACAGGATGACACACGTCCCCATCACCTTCCTGCAACAGCACAGCACCAGCTCCCGTGGCACTGGCATCCACCTCAAGCTGAAAAGGTCGAACCAGGTCAGGAGCAGCCAGCACTGGAGCACTACAGAGGAGAGACTTAGCAGAGTTAAAAGCATGGCTGCACTCATCATTCCACACGAACGGAACCACAGGACTACACAACCTGGTCAGAGGAGCAACCACTACCGAAAAGTTCTTACAGAAACAGCGATAGTAACCTGTCATCCCAAGGAAACGCCTTAGCTCACGCCTAGTGCTAGGCACTGGTAGAGAGATAACCGCGGCTACCTTAGCATCCACAGGCCGAACCTGACCCTGGCCAACCTGCTTACCAAGGTAAGTGACAGTGGCCTTACCGAACTCACACTTAGCCAAGTTAAGAGTAAGGGAGGCGTCCGCCAACCGTTGGCAAACAGTTTCCAGACTGGACATGTGACTACCCCACTCACTGGAGTAGACCACCACGTCGTCCAGATACACACTGCAGTTAGGTACATCCCCTAACACATGTTGCATAAGGCGCTGAAAAGTGGCAGGGGCGTTTTTCATGCCAAACGGCATCACCGTATACTGCATAAAAGCATCAGGAGTGACAAAAGCCGAGATCTCAGAGGCCCGCCGCGTCAAAGGAACCTGCCAGTATCCTTTGAGAAGATCAAGCTTTGTTATACACACAGCTGGCCCAACCCTGTCTACACAATCATCCATAAGGGGCAAAGGAAAAGAATCCGATACAGTAACAGCGTTCACTTTACGAAAATCTGTACAGAAGCGAGGACTGCCATCGGGTTTAGGCGCCAACAAGCAGGGAGAACTCCATGGACTACAGCTAGGCTTGGCAAGACCATTCTCTACCAAGTAGCTAACCTCTTTCCTCATGGCCTCCCTTTTAGCAAGCGGACAGCGGTATGCATGCTGTTTAATGGGGGCAGCATTACCCACATTAATGTCATGCTCCAGCACACCTGTACGTGAGGGTACATCCTGTAATATACTAGTATACCTGCCGAGCAGGCCAATCACATCCTGTTTATGAGGTATGGGGAGATAGGACAGCTGCTGGTCAAGATTGGACAAGAACTCCGAGTTGGCTAGCCTACCACACAGATGGCTTTCACAGGGGTCATCAGGTCTGCCTCCAGTCCCGGTTGAGAACTACCAACAAAAGATGAAACCCCTACCACAGCCACATTTTGGGTCGTCTCTGGCCCTGACAGGTCAGCCCCTCTGTGGTGAAAAGATTTCAGCATGTTAATATGGCATAAGCGGGTCTTCCGTCTACGCTCAGGCGTACGGATAACATAGTCGGTAGAGGAGATTTTAGCCTCCACCACATACGGACCTGAAAACCGGGCAGCAAGGGCAGAGCCTGTGGTAGGCAGCAAGACCAACACCTGGTCCCCGGCAGCAAACTGTCGCTCGACCGCCTTCTTATCAAAACGTCTCTTCATGTTACCCTGAAATGACAAAAGCGACTCCTTGGCCAAACGTGTAGCATGATGCAGACGTTCTCTACAGCAAGATACAAAATCCAGCACATTCTTTCCACCAGAGCTATCACCCACTAATTTCTCCCTTAATACTTTCAATGGGCCACGCACATTGTGACCGAACACCAGCTCTGCAGGACTAAACCCTAGCGATTCCTGCTTTGCATCACGCACAGCAAAGAGAACAAAAGGCACACCCTCGTCCCAGTCATTCCCAGTCTCATAACAGTACTTACTCAGCATGGATTTAAAAGTCTGGTGCCAGCGCTCAAGCGCACCCTGCGACTCAGGATGATAAGCACTGGACACTGAGTGGGAAATACCGAGGGAATGGAGGGTCTCCTTAAAGATTCTGGACAAGAAATTTGTCCCTGATCTGATTGTATGGTCTTTGGTAAACCATAAGTCGTAAAAAACTTAAGCAAGGCGGTAGTGACTGCTTTAGCGGTTATCTTGCGCAAAGGAATGGCCTCAGGGAAACGGGTAGTGACACACATCATGGTGAACAAAAATTGATTCCCGGACTTAGCTTTTGGCAATGGGCCTACGCAGTCGACTAAAACATGCTCAAAAGGTTCACCAACAGCCGGAATAGGCCGCAGCGGCGCGGGGGGCACAGGCTGATTAGGCTTTCCTACCATCTGGCAAGTACCACAGGTTTTACAAAAGCGCACTACGTCTGCCTTCATTCCTGGCCAAAAGAACTGCCTAAGAACACGATCATAGGTTTTGCTGATGCCCAAGTGACCTGACCATAGGTGCTCGTGAGCCAGTGCTAAAACATGCTGTCGACAGTCAACAGGGATTACTACCTGAAAAACCACCCCCCAGTCCTCCTCAGAATCTGTCGACACCCACCCTTTCCGTGAGGTCCACCTCCGCATCAACACCCCATTTTCCACAAAAAAAGGCAGTTGACCACTACACTCAGTCATATTGACCACTGATTTCCAACACTTATCCAGCGAGGGATCATTTTTCTGAGCTGTAACAAGAGCCTCCCGAGTAAGCGGTAAAGATGCAGTGGCATCATCCTTTTCACCAGGCTCACCTGAAGTACTGCCAAACGAACCACTAGAGGTCATACCTTCCCCAGAAAATACAGAAGCAAACAGGGAGTCAGACAAGCTGACCTCCTGAGTCTGCTTATGAGCCTGCGCTCTAGTAGTAACACTAGCTACAAACACATGAGGATGTTCCCGAACTAGCTCATCGTGTTCTGACTCAGGTAGTGGAGTGCACACCACCTCAGGAACAGGATAAACTTTCCCCCCTGCAATATCATTCCCCATGATAAAGTCAACACCTTCTATAGGGAATCCTGACCGAGCGCCTACTGTAAAAAACCCTGTCACTAGGTCAGACTGTACATGAACCTGATATAGCGGTGCCGGCACAAACCCCATCTCAATGCCCCTCACAACTGCACACGCGCTTAAGCTGGGTCCCAGCGGCAGAACATCAGACAGGATCAGTGACTGTGAACAAGCAGTGTCCCGCAATATTTTCACCGGATGCTGATCCTCAGGTTTTCCTGAAAGAGACACAAATCCGTTAAAGATAAATGGTTTAAAACAGTCATCAGGCATCACAGGAGCCACGGATTCCAAGGATTGGACTCTGGGAGAAGATTTAATCAATCCCACACCCTTCGGCTGTTTTTGATATGACCCCTGCTGCTTCCGCTTCCAAGCGTTGCAGTTAGCAACCAGATGACCGGACCTGCGACAAAATCAATCAATCAATCAATCAATCAACATTTATTTATATAGCACTTTACAGCACCAGCAGGTGTCCAAAGTGCTTTACATCATCAAGAAAACAAACACAACATTCACGTGAGACACAAACAAACAAAACAAACAGACAAAGCATAAAAAACAGACAGATTAAGTAACCTATAATCATCAGAAGAAGAATTTGTTACACCACTACTGTGTATTAAAAGCCATTCTAAATAAATAAGTTTTAAGTTTTGATTTAAAATGAACAACATCCGTTATAATGCGAATGTCTGGCGGGAGCTTGTTCCAGAGTTTTGGGCCAGCAACAGCGAAAGCCCGATCGCCCCACTGCTTGTACCTCGACCTCGGGACTTCTAGAGTCCGCAGATTGGAAGACCGCAACAACCGATTTTGCCCACCCAAAGTTAAAAGCTCGGACAAATACTTTGGGGCAAGGCCATTTAGGGCTTTAAAAACAAACAATGCAATTTTAAAATCAATTCTAAAACGCACCGGAAGCCAGTGTAGAGTAAAAAGAACGGGAGTGATGTGTGCACTGGATTTTTGATTGAGGCCACCATAAAGAGCGTTGCAATAATCGAGACGTGAACTAATAAAGGCATGAATAGCCTTTTCCAAATCGTGCCTGTTAAGAAAAGGCTTTACTTTAGCCAGGAGACGAAGTTGGAAAAAGCTTGTTTTGACAACATTGCTTATCTGTTTGTCAAATTTCATGCTACAATCAAATGTCACACCCAGATTTTTTACAGTTTGCTTGGCGCATGAAGTCAGAGCTCCCAGACTTAAAGTTTGATTGTTTGACATGTATTTAGTACTGAAGATAATACATTCGGTCTTGTCCTCATTCAGGGTCAGGAAATTGCGAGATAGCCACAACTTGATATCATTAATGCCATTTAGGAGGCAGTTTAGTGCAACACTGTCATTGGGTTGTATAGGCAGATAAATTTGCAGGTCATCTGCATAACAATGATATGACAGGTTGTGCTTTTCGATTATAGCTCCTAATGGCAACATATATAAAGAGAACAAGATAGGGCCAAGAATTGAACCCTGGGGCACCCCACAATAAAGAGGAGCACATGAGGAGGAGAAATCACCCATTGTGACAGAGAAAGTCCTACTTGTCAAATAAGAGCTAAACCATTTAAGTGCAGTTCCTTGAATGCCTACAAAATGCTCAAGGCGTGCAAGAAGGACTACATGGTCCACCGTATCAAAAGCTGCGGTCAAGTCCAACATCACTAGCACAGTAGGATCCCCAGCATCTACAGACAAAGCTATGTCACTGTGAACTCTTAGAAGCGCCGACTCAGTGCTATGGCGCGTTTTAAAACCAGACTGAAATTTTTCTAACACTGAGTTCTGTTGTAAAAAGACCTGTAACTGATTAAAAACAATTTTTTCCAACACCTTCGAAAGAAAGGGCAGATGTGAGACTGGTCTAAAATTGGACAACACATTGGGATCAAGATTAGGCTTTTTAAGTAGTGGCCTAACCAAAGCATGTTTAAAAGCTTCTGGGACAGAACCAGAACTTAGACAACAGTTAAAAAAGGTAAGTAGACTCGACCCAATGGTGCTAAAACCTCCTTCACCATCCTGGCAGGAATGATGTCTAAAGCACAATTGGTAGGTTTCAAGTGTTGTACAACCTCAGTGAGCAGCGACAGAGAAACAGGCTTAAATTCCTCAAACACAGCAGAATGCACAGGAACAGACACATTAAAATCAACACTGGAGTCCAACAAAAGAAGCATAGTTGTCAGACCTTGGACGTAAAGGAACGCTGTCATAAGGCACTGGAAGATCTGCACCATGGATAACTTCACGCTGGAAAGTATCACGTTTGCTAGAAAACAACCTTATGAGTAAGTGTAAACTCATCAGCTAGGGTGGCAGCTTGCTGCAGGGTGGACACTTTCTGCTCATTTAAATACACGGTAGTGCGCTCCGGTAGGCAGTTCTTAAACTCTTCTAACAACATCAGCTCCCGCAACGCAGACAGATCGGCGACCTTACACGCCGCACACCACCTGTCAAAAAGAATCCCTTTCTCTCTAGCAAAGTCAACATATGACTGGCTCTGGCTTCTCCTAAGACTGCGAAAACGCTGTCTATAGGCCTCAGGCACCAGCTCATATGCTTGCAGGATAGTACTCTTTACCTTTTCATAAGCCAGCCCGTCCTCTACAGACAAAGAGGAACAGGCCTCTTGAGCTTTACCCACTAACTTGCACTGCAATAAGATAGCCCACACATCTTTAGGCCACTGTAAGGCAGCAGCAATACGCTCAAACGCACCAAAGTACGCTTCCACCTCGGACTCACGGAAAACAGGGACCAGCGAAATGTGCTTACTCACGTCAAAACTGACAGAACTGCGAGAATGCGCGCCAGCAGTGGATGTGTTACGGAAACCCCCACCCCAGCATGTATCTCCATCTGACGCATCCTCAAAGCAGTCTCCGCTTCCAATTCCAATTTCTTCAACTCTAGCTCTCTGCGGAGCTGAAAATCCCTCTCTTTCTCCTCCCTCTCTACCTGAAGACGCATTAATCGCACCCTCAACCTGGCATCCAGCTTAGAACCCGGAGACGATTCCACCGACATGGATCGAATTTTGGTAAAGTAACAGGCGGTTGACCGCCCCCCTCATGTTCATTAACAGGAGTAACGGGCAGATCCGTCGCATCAGGGCATTCACCTGCAGGCCAGAGACGCACACAGGTAGACACGGAGAAACCCCCTGACTAACAAGACCGTCAAACACAAACGCTTTCAGCTCAGCCTTACAGAGGGAAACGGACACAGACATACCATAATGTACAGCAATCACATGCAAATCCTTTTTTGTACACTTGTCAAATGCACCTAAAGTAGGGTCCGCCACAAACTCATCAAATTGAAAAGCGGCCATCACCACTACTAATAGCCTACAATCATGCCGAACACGGTAAGAGTAATGTTTGATATTAATGATATGCCCATACAACAAGCCTCCAACTTTGCACACACGGAAACAAATCTTCCCCAGAACCTGCCTATCCAATACTAAACCCTGAATATCTTCTGAGGCCGTGCTAGGCTCGAGGCGACTTACAGCAACACATCAGCGGCCGAAACCCTGAAACGCCAGCCCCCGTTGGAGAATGCAGTC
This sequence comes from Etheostoma spectabile, assembly GCF_008692095.1. Taxonomy (NCBI): domain Eukaryota; kingdom Metazoa; phylum Chordata; class Actinopteri; order Perciformes; family Percidae; genus Etheostoma; species Etheostoma spectabile. The sequence goes on from NW_022604323.1 coordinate 85,425, forward strand.
CCCGCCTAGGATTGACCCCGAAAACAAAAAAGGCAAAACAATAAACAAGTGTCCGAAGGAAAGGCCGATGAGGCCCAGCTGGACACCACCCTATCTAGACTGAGGAAGCAGCTTCACAATCACACACCAGCAAAGCCACGGAGCGACAGCACACAGGGCTACATAAACATCAAACAGAACAACTTACCGCATCAGACAGTGATAACTGGCCCAAAAGGATCCCGGGCGAGCCCCATATCTGTTACGACCCGAAGTAGCAAAGTAGCCTAGGCGGGGGTCGTAGACAGCTTATAATATAAAACCCGGGACGAAAGCAATCGGTTTAATACGGCAGATTTATTTGTGTCCACACCACAACAGGCAACCACAGGCTATATATATGACGGCGACTGGCACATGGCAGCAAGGCCTAGCTCTGAACAGCTCCCACACAGCCGCCTCCCCTCTCCTTGGAAGACCTCTGAGCAGTTCACACAGCCGCTCCTTCTCTCCCTTCGGGCACCAATCAGCTGACCCGCCTCAGCTGCGCGACCCACAGCAGCACACCTGCAGAGAATCACACACACACCTGAAGAGTATCACACACACACACACACAACACGGCACGTGACATCACCATTAAACTAAAATTAAAATTTAGCAAAACTGGGGTGTTATATATATATATATTCTAAGGCTTGCATCGCCAACCCACCAGACTCCATGTAATAAACATTCATTTTAGCATCGTATTACACACTTCATTCAAACTGGACAGAAACCAAATAAAACTATGAAAAGCTGTTTTTGGTCTTCTCTACACTTTTCTAACCATCACAACTCTAGTGTTAGTGGAAATAAACACATGCGTTACTCATTTACATATGAACATATGTTTACTCTATACACGCCAAAAGTACTGTTTTTTTTTTAAATGGTGTCTGGTGGATGTTTTTATTATTTATCAGTCATTTAAACCAGAAATGCAGTCGATACACATGCTTGCTCTGCAGATAGTTTATGAATCAACATGTATGCATTTGGCTTGCCGTCTGCCCACAGCGTAGCTCTTCTGCAGCCCGTCATTGCGTTCATAATTTGTGCGATTACCGTACATACACACCACCACCGACTTGAGAGTCTAAAGTTACCGGAAGTCATTCATTTTCAATGGAAGCCGGCTTCTCTTGGCTGCAAGGAGCGGCAGATCTGTCCGCGTCGCGTTTTGGGCGTTTTGAGCGTGTTGAGTGTCAATCTAAAAATTGAAATTTTTCAACTTTATGGTAATGAGCTATGACGCGTTTCAGCGGCAAGCAGCGGCTAACGCCAGCCGCCAGTTGGATTATAGACGTCCTTCGCGCTGGCTGATCCCGGAGAAACATACGATGTAAACTTTTGTTCCTACCAAAACATTCAATCCGAGGACAAGCTCTTAATCTCCGTTGCTGGGTTACCTATTGTTTATGATATAATGTTGTTTGTACATAGGGACCAGTTAACGTTACCTGCCGGTCACATCGTCTCTAATGGTCCGCTCACAGTGAATTCTGCACGAGTCACTATCTTAGTCTGGCGGCTACTCTGCGAGCTAACTGCTAACAGACCCCGCTGTGACCAATTAACAATACAACTTCTGTCAGTATATAATTTATAAAGGTTTCTAGTGTCAGTGTATTGGCCGTGGCTGCGTGTGCTTCTCCCGGTTGGACAGAGAACGCCGCCACGTCAGAGCGGCCAACGTTTCCACATACTTTTTGACAAGCGTCCTTGGCGGGGCGGCTAGAGCTTTTTTGAAGCTCAAGTCGGTGGCGGTGTGTACTTACGGTTAGAGTGTGACGTCACTTCCAAAGGGTCTAGACAGATGGTGCAGTTTGATATATTTATGCTGTATATTTTTAAATTAGTGAGATATTTCTAAAAGATAATTATATTAAAATGATTTATTTCCTTTATATCTCTTTTTATTATTACTGCGCTGTCTACCTCATGGTTTTGTTTATATTGTTTTTTTTACCGTTGATACCTGATCTTATGTTATATAAGTTGCAATTTCCCTTATTATAACTTTATGTTTTGAATTGCGATGTCTGAATGTTTGTAATTTTATTTGTTAATAATAAAAAAAGTGTTTGTATTTTGTCTAAGAAAAAGGTTTGTAGTTAATTCAATACACAGTATGATGCTAGGTTTGGGAAACCTCAACTTCAACCAAAGCAATACCATGTGAAACTCATTATCAATAAAACCTTTATTTAAAAAAAAGAAGGGAAAAACGAAATAGAAAAAAAAAAAAGTAGATGTCCTCCAGGTCTCATTACTCTCCCGGATCTGGTCTCCCGGTTCTGCCTGCTCTCCTTGCTCTCCCTCTGCCTGCATTGCTGCATCTGCAAAAAAAAGGATAAATATAAAAGTATGCTTTATGTATCACAATAATCTTCTAATAACCCTATTAACAAAACATTATATTTCACACAATCCATGTGCTAAATTGTCGATGAGTTCCAGATCCTGTTTAGTGGTGTTTATAATGTCAGTTTCTGGACGGTAAATGTTTGTATTGCTGCTAGAAACATTTGTTAAGTTGATTTTGAGCAACATAGCATAATAGCCTATCCTTTTATTAAAAGAGTAACAGCCATGTAACATGAGCTATCACTTGAGAACATGCAGCAAAATGCATGTTTATTTATGAATTACAGACCACAATGCACATGAACTGTACGCTGACTCTTACTACAGTGTATTATGTCACTAGTGATATAGATTGTCTATTCATGTTTATTCTGTTATTACTTTATAACTTTTCCATATCCATTGACTTTCTTACACTTCACTTTGCTCTGGCCTTGTAATACCAAATAAATCTCTACTTTACGAGTCCTATTGTAATCTGTAATATTGGATTTTATTGTATGTGAAACTATATGTTGTCTTGCACTCTCATATTTTCCTTAGCCAGGTCGCCGCTGCAAATGAGAAACCGTTCACAGTGGTCTACCTGGTTAAATAAAAAAGTATTATAATACTTTACATATTATTATTTTGATGTGCGTGATTTTGTTTTGAGCAACTGTAACAAGGGATGTTTTCCCAGTGTGGTATTAATGGTCTATATTATCTTATTTTTTTGTTATTGGTCTGGCCACCCACTTACATTACTCTAGTTTTTTTTTTTTAACAGATAGTACTGTATACCCATACTATCACAGTTGTAGCTGTGACAATATGCAGCGCAACTAAAAACTTACCATCTCTATCGAACGCAGAGGTGATTTGCAATAACTTGCAACAGCTCCTGCTGGAGTTGTTGCACCTTTGTTTCAGCTTTTTCTTTGTCCCTTTGGAGGCTCTCCAGCCTCCTCCGCAGCCATTTCTGCTGGCTTTCAGCCGCCTTCCTTTGACGGTGTTCCCGGCACACCACTGTCATCACCCCAGTTATGGCATCCATCAACTGGGGGAATGGGGAGTACCGGGGAACACCTGGGTCGTTGCAAGCGTACTATAATTCCAAAAAAAAAAGCTTGTCATACAACTGCATGGTCAAGCACTTTATACAATTAAGATTAACACATGGAACAATTTATTGAATTATTTATATTTTTCTTCGTTGGATGTGTTTATATTTGTTTGTTTTATGGTTTAATCAGATTTGTTATCTTTATAATATTTGATTATCAAAGTACTGTCATCCTTCCTCTTATTCTTTAGCTTAAAATATTTTTGCTATATTGAGGTTTACTTGTCATTATTCTATGTCCTTTTTTAAATTGTAAATGAACTTTTAGAGACCTGGTGAGATAACTCTATACATAGCCATATTCTACTGCTCTTCATACTATTTAGCCTGCACATACTTCTTACTATTCTTATATATGATATATATATATATATATCTTATTATTACCAGTATATATCACTGCTACTACATTGCACATATCTTACTATATGCCCCTTGTTTAGACATGCAAAAATGCATTTATATAAGTGATTATATTTGTATTGTTATTTCAAATGTTATGATAATTGTGATAATTGAGTTATGATAATTAAGATGTGTGGTTTAAGTCAGGCTGCTGTGTACCTGTGTTATTACATTATCTGTGTTACATGACAGCAATGTAAGTTAAAGATGGGATTCAATTAAACTTTTATATTTCTTGAAAAAGTACTAAATAAATTGACTGAAAGAGACTATGTCAATTGCAATTATTTGTGAACCTTTTCACTGTACTGCAAATTTTGGAATTGTTGCTATTTCTAAAATATGCATGTGTCACGCAGGACGTGTACAAGCTCTTCACATGGGAGCCAAAATAAAACGGTCACGCCACGCAGCTGACATGCTCATGGCATGCAGACGTTATTAAAAATCAAAGCACACTAAAACCATTCAACCTACCGCACACAGTTGCAGGGCCTGCCGCGCCCTCTCCACATCTGGGTCCTGGACGGATGGTAATTTCATTGGTGATGCCATCTGAACAAATTGAGCAAAAAAGAAAAATCATACATTTCAGCATGCAACATTTACACTAATATTTAGCCTAATCAAGGCACATCACAATTAGAACCAGAACGGCATCCAAGGTAGTCACTAAATTGCCTACTTTCAAAGCAATTATGCTAACCTACCATGTGCGTTTGGATTAGCTAGCTAAGTCATACCTTGATGTATAAAAAAAATAACTATATAGGCCTATAGGCTATCTATAATGGTCTTTCTGAAAGGCTGCAACTACACCAGCAAATGCTAAGCCACATGTTTAACACCAGAATGAAAAAAAATAACATTTGTTAAAAATGTAATACCTAGACATGCTTACTTACTTCTGTTCGGTCCGGTTCATCCAAATGAAAGAAGGGAGTAATTCAATCTTTCTCCACAAAAGAGATTTTGGGGGCGCTCTCTCCCCATCACAGTAAAGAATCAACTTTTGTTCTCTTCTTTTAACCCTTGTGTTGTCTTCCCATTGACCTGCAACTTTATGTATTTCTGGGTTGAACATTGTGTTTTTCTCATTGTTTTTTTGTGTGCTTTTCTCACTGTTTTTGTCAATTTTATTCCTATTTTTTGTCACTTTTTTGACTTTTTTTAAATTATGTTTTAGTCAATTTATTTTAATAATTTCTTTGCCCCTTTTTCCGTTGTTTTTGAGGGGGTTTTTGTCGCTTTTTCTGATTTTCTCTGGTCACTTCTTTAGCGTTTGAAAAATGAATGTTTTTGTTACTTTTTTCCCTGCTTTTTTGTAGTTTTTCAAAATTTGTCACTTTTTGAGACATTCTTTCTGACATAAAACGTTTTTGTAAACCGGTCAAATTTGACCCGAGGACAACACAAGGGTTAAGTTGCCAAGTGATGACAGCATCAGCAGAAAAATGCACAGAATAATAAATAAATTAATTATATAGAGACAGAGAGAGAAACATCGAAGGACTTCTTGCCCGCACTAAAAGTAAGTTTGTTTGCCAGCTGATTGACGTTGTTAGCGGCTGTGGCTCAGTGGTGGAGCGGTTGCCGGCCAATCGGAAGGTTGGTGGTTCGATTTCTGGCCCTGCAGTCCCACGTCAAAGTGTCCTTGGGCAGGACACTGAACCCCGAGTTACCCCCGGTGCTGCGCCTCGGAGTGTGAGTGTTTATCTGATGAGCAGGTGGCACCTTGTACGGCAGCCTCGGCCACAGTGTTTGAATGATGTATGTATGATGTAAAAGCGCTTTGAGTAGTCGTTAAGACTAGAAAAGCGCTATATAAATACAGAACATTTAGCATGCTAAGGTATTTTCTTTGCAACACAACATGAATGTATGTAGCTAACGTATATTTATAATTTGCTCAGCAAATAAAGTCAACTGAGCTCTGACTGAAACGGAGTGCGTTACCTCTTGTTGTTATGTAGCTAATGTCAAGTTGGTAAGCTAAGGCTACTACCGTTTCTTGGCTAGCTAACATTACCCAGAGTTTAGCAGCGGGGCTAATAGAGCTAACGTGGCTAACGTAGGTAGGTAGCTAGCTATAAGTCTGTTGTAACCAGAGATGGGAAGTAACAAAGTACAAATACTTCTTTATTGTACTCAAGTAGATTTTTCTGATGTTTTTACTTTACTATTTATTTTGTGGCGACATTTTACGTCTACTCCTTACATTTTAACACAAATATCGGCTCTTTCTACTCCTTACATTTTACAAAATTGGCTTGTTACTTTAGTTTTGTACAAGAGGTTGTCATGTCGGAGAACAGTGCGGACATGCGCCTCACAGTAAGTTAGCTAGTGGTTTTGGTGTGTTCTTCACCTGTTAGCTAGGTTGCACGTTGATCTTAATGAAGCATCAACAGTTTCACCAGCTTTATTCGCATGAGGTTTTTTTTTCCCAAGCCCCCCGCCCACCCTTAACGGGGGGTTGGGAGGGAGAAGGTGTAAGAAAGTCCATAAAAGGTTGGCAAAAGGTTGAGTCCATCTTCCATGAATTATTCGGAGAGTAATTGTTCACTTGTTCCTGCCGTTGTAGGAGCATGCAACTCTGTTAAATTATGTTTGTTTTTGAAGGGATGATGGGATATTCAGAGTAAGCATCTCACATGTCTATATGAGTAGATAGCTTTTGATCGTCATGAGTCCCATATTTTCCTTTTTTTATTTTTCTTTATTTATTTATTTTTCTTTAATGAATCGGTAAGTGAATACATACAATCATTTGCAAGGCCAACAACGGCAAGAACAATGAAGGAAGTTTAAGATGAACATTAAAACTATTTACATAAGGTGTTATTAACTATTTACAATTATTTATCATTACTCTCCATAGTAGGTTTTGTTCAGTTTCTTAGGATGCAGGGTCTCTAATTTCCACATCCAATGTCTTTCAGCTTTCCGTCTTTCTTGTGTTGTCCAACCGGGGTCGTGTTTTTTGGTCCAAAAAGTTTCGCCAGGTATGTATTTGGTTTCTTGTTTGTTCTGATATTGTAGTGGCGGGTTGAAAGGCGGGAAGATAAAGAGTTGCGAGTTTCTCCAACATACATCTTGCCGCATTTCCTGCAACGTATCAAATAAACACAGTTGTTGTGTTTAAGTGAAATGTGTCTTGGCAGGGAGTACATGGTTTTGTAGTGGGGTTGGTTGCGGTGCGGTATCGGCCTGGGGAAGGAGGTCGTTTTCCGGGTTTTGGTAACTTTGCACAAGTTAGTAGGTCCCTTAGGTTGAGATTCTTACGATGAGCTGAGATAATTCTGAGTTGCTGTCCGAGTTCCGTGTTGTTCAATTAGTGATTGAAGTTATGTTTTGCCAATTTGGAGGCCCGGGCCGTATAGGAGGAGTAGGTTGTGAAAGAAAGGGACCACTTTTGGGGGGATGTTTACTGGTTGAGTGGGTGTTGGTGGTAGCTGTTGTACTTCCTTAAGAACTGTTCGGAACAGTGATCTGGGGTAATTCCGTTTTTGGAGGGCCTTCAGAAGTATCATTTTTGCCACATTGTAGTCTTCCTTCCTGGAGCAGATTCAGCGGAATCTTATTAGTTGCAATTTTAAAATGCCTTTGAATGTATGTCTTGGGTGGAAGCACGTGTGGTGGAGTCAGTTGGTTTGAAGTAGACCTTAGTGTCCAGGTGTCCTGTATTGGCGAAGTCCGGGTCTTTAAAAGTGGTTACGTCCAGGAAGTCCATACTTGTGTGGCTGGTGGTTTTCTTAAGGCTAATTGTAGAATGGTGTGAATTTAGCTTGTCAATGAATTGTCCGATTTCTTCCTGCATATGATGCCAAATGCCCCAAATGTCATCCAGGTAGCGGAAGTAGCAAGTTGGTTGCTTGATACATTTTGGGAGGATGGATTCCTCCCAATTGGCCATGTAGATATTAGCATATGCTGGTTCAAATTTTTTACCCATGGCTGTGCCTTTAATTTGGAGGTAGTGTCTATTGTCAAAGTCGAAATCGTACTTTGTCAGGCTAAGGTGGAGGAGTTCAAGAATGTAAGAGTCCGGTCTTGATGGGTCTGGGTAATTATCCATTGTGGCCCTCACTGCTTTAAGGCCTTGATGTGTTTCAATATTCGTATAAAGATTTTCCACGTCCATGGAAAAGAGGATTGAGTCACGTTTAACTGTCTGACTCCTGGCTTTTTGAATTAAATCATAAGTGTTCTTTACGTAGCTGACATGTCTGTTGGAGAGGGGAGTTAAGTAGAAATCAATGAATTTGGCTATCTTGTAGCTTTCACTCTCGCAGTCTGAGACAATCGGTCGTCCTGGTGGGATTTTGTAAGGGATTGGCCAATTGTCCGGGGGTTTGTGTATCTTGGGTAAGAGGTAGAAGAGTCTTCTCCGTGGGTTCTGTCCTTTTAAGTACTCGTTTTGTTTTTTTGTAACGAGTCCGGTCTGTGTCATTGTGTCCAGGATAATTTTTATTCAACAAGATGTTTCTTCATGAATGGGTTCTGTTAAGGGGATGTAATACCTGATGTCATTTAGCTGCCTCAGGGCTTCTTGAACATATTGTGTACGGTCCATGACCACAATTGCACTACCTTTGTCCGCTGGTTTAATTACGATAGAAGTGGTTTCCTGGAGATCTTTTAGGGCTTGCACCTCTGTTTTGGTGAGATTAGGGCGTTCGGGGTAGGGGCCAAGATTTACCATGGTTTGTTGATCCATTTATATTAATCAAATTAGTTCTTCTGGGAGAGTTTGCAGGTCTGGTTGGACTTTGGTTGAAATGGTGTTGGCACGACACTGGTGTTTGGGCCAAAGTAGCTATGGAGTTTTAGTCTACGGTGGTAGGTTGTTAAGTCCGTCCAGAGACTTTGTCTGTAGTTTTTTGTTGAGGATGGGGTAGGGGCAAAGGAAAGGCCTTTTTGCAGCAGTTGTTTTTGTGCTTTGGTTAGAACATAGGTCTCTGAAAGTTTAATGATTGTTTTTTCGGAAGGATCAGGTGGATTTAGTTGATCCTCCCTAAAAAAGTTGCCCAGTGTTGCCACATGGTGTTGGCCGTGGGTCTTGTCCAATGGATGCCATCCTTTTCTGTTTGTAAATCTCTTGGAAGGCAGGGGATGTTGTATGGGAGTTGACGGATCAGTATATTCAGTTTTTTGATTGTGTCTCTCTCTTCCTTGGGTAAGAGGTAGGAGAAGTTGATGACCGGGATAAGTATTTTTGAATGAGGGAAGGTTGCTTTTGCTGCCCGGATCAGGTTGTTAAGGGGCCGGTCCATGAGGAAAGTATCCCTACGTGACCTTTCGTTGATGCCGAAGGACAGAATGACCTTGTCAACCGTGTCAATTGTTGGAGTTTTGTTCTTAAGGATATTTATGGCGTGAGAGAAGTTGGCACCAGGCTAGCAGTCTACCTGGACTTTCTTGTTGTGGATCAATGGGAGTTTAGAGAGGTTTGAATCCCCAATTATCAAAATTCTTCTAGTTGGTTTAAGCGTCCAATACTGGTACTTGTTACCTTTGTGGGGATGGCGGGTGAATTTTGTACTTGGAGGGGAGAGGGGGAGGTCGAAATCGGCTATGGTTAGTGGTCTGGAGGGGCCAGGAGGAGTGGTGGGGGATATTTGTTGGTTTGGTGTTAGATGTTCCGGAGCTCTATGGTTCTTTAGTTGTCCCTGTTTTAGTTGAGGTTTTTGGGGATGGGTTTCCTTCCTGGAATCCTTTGCAGGTCCTGTGTATAATCCCAAGGGGGATTTATGAATAAGGGATGGGAGGTTCCAGTAGATTTTTTGAGGTGTGATCGTGGCGTCAGTTAGATTTTAGTTTGTAGTTTAGTTTGGACTTCAGGGGTGATTACCGCTTTGGGGAAGATGGTACGTTTGGCCTGTAGTCCTAGAGTTTTCTTTCGGGGAGTGGACAATTTTTTGGGGAATGGTGAGTGGTTGGGGAGTGTGTTGTGGGTCTGGGATTTGCTGTGGGTTTGGTCCGACATGGTAAGGTCAACGATTTCTTGGCATCTTTCGAAGGTATCTGTAGTTGTGGAGGGTTTTTTGGGGGTATTTTTGGACTCAGCAAGTTTTGTCTGAGGAGTGTGGGGACTGGTCTGGATGGATCCTCTCTTGGAGCTTGGGGATGGGCTCTTTTTGGTTGGGATGCCAAACCAGAGGTTCAATAATTGGTCGGAGATCGGGGGAGAGGGGAAACTCATGTATCTGTGCGTATCTGACGTCGGTGTGGTGTTTTCTGTCTGATTCGGGTTATCCTTTTCTTCTTCCAGTTTGATAATGTCCATCAGGGTGACTTGGCGTGAGCGGGGGAATGTTACGACAGACCGGGTTGCGACAGATACAGGGTCAGGGGGAGATCCTATCTTGTGACCTTGGTTTACCATTTGTGGGACCATATTTGGTAGAGGTTCAATTGGGGCTCCTTGTTCAGGGTTAAATATGTCAGGTTGAATTGGCTCAATTTGTGGAGGTTTGGAAATGGGTCCTGTTGGTGGAATGTTCCGTGGTAGTGTGGTCGGTGAGGGGGTAGGGACACGTTTTTTATTTTTGGTAAGTCCCGAAGGGGTAGATGCAGCCTTTCTTTTGCGGTTGGGCTTGTCATCTGGTGATACAGGGGGAAGATCGGTGATTCCGATATCCTTTAGGTCTTTGGCTGCCCCTTCAAAGATACCTTTTTGAATGTGTGGGTATCTCCTTTTGGTCCATGTGATTGCTATTATCCAAGCCCGTGACCAATCATCCTGCTGGAGGGATGAGAGGATGTTTTTAAGGACTTCAGTAGTGCCCTTATAATGTTCTTCCAGGATTTGGAGGGTGCATTAGAGCCAATTGTCCGCATTGCCTTGGAGGAAAGTGGATGTATTATCCGTGTTTTTGGCCGGTTGGACTATACCTGAGAGCCAGGTTTTTGGAGGCGTTTCGGGATGGAAAGTTCCTCTCCTAGCTTAACCTTCCAGAGGTGGTGATGGGAGCGTAGAAAGTTGAAGAGGGTTCTGACTAACTGTTGGAAATTGTCCCTTTGGGCCGCCATTGTTAGAGCTATGTGTTCAAAGAGAAGAGAAGGGATTGTAAGTATATTCTACAATTACCATTGGTTTGATTCTTTGACAAAATGTCCTTAAAGGACGTTGCAGTGGGTTACGGTGGGTTAACACTTGTGAAAGTTATGGAGGGAAAAGGTTATTCAAAAGGCACTGGCTGGGTTAGGTGTGTTCGAATCTTATTAGCCTCCCCACGTGTCCGACGACTACGCAGTTGAATGGAGACTAAAGGTATGCACGGGCCTTCGCATGTCAATCAATTTCCAACCACTAAAGCGTTAACCCTTAGGGTATCCCCTAAAGGGATTTCAGAGAGGGAAGATTCCGTTTCTCTGCTACGAGGAGGCGGTGAAAGAGGCCTTTCGACCAAACCTCAATTTTAAGGGGAGGGGGAGGGGAGGAGGGAGATCGAGATCCGACCCTCTGTCTAGAGGAGGTGGATGAGAGAGAGAGAGAGACACATCCCTCTGTCTGGAGGAGGTGGATGAGAGAGAGAGCTATCCATCCCTCTGTCTAGAGGAGGTGGATGAGAGAGAGAGAGAGAGTGTTATCCATCCCTCTGTCTAGAGGAGGTGGATGAGGGAGAGGGAAGGTTTTTTTTGAAAGTCGCAATCAGTATGTTGGAGGTTTAAATTCTATTTTAAGTAAATACTAAATTTTGGGAGCACATCATCAGTAGTGGACCCCAGTATCATCAAGTGTTTCGGCCATTACCAACTAGACACTTTCAACTGAGGAAGGCCCACCCGGGAGTGATCAAGTCCCGGGCTGTGTCCCATAGCCAATTAGTTTTAATTCTTGAGAAGAGGTTGGTGCAGATTTAGGATCAGTAAGCTAAGTTCTGAGAGACTAATTTGGAGAAGAAGCTAAAGGCTAAATATCAAAAAAAGCGAGACTAGTCTGAAAATGAAAACGCGGAGGGGGAAGGGGGCCTAGGTCCCGTTGCATCCACGACCTGACCACCTAAGCTCGGCCAGGGGATGGAGAATTTAGGTGGTAAAAATTTGGAGGATTTAGTTTTAACCAGATAAGGACCAAATTAGACGTATGTATGTGGTTCACCTACGTAATATTGCAAAAATCAGGAATATCCTGTCTAAAAATGATGCAGAAAAACTAGTCCATGCATTTGTTACTTCTAGGTTGGATTACTGCAATTCTTTATTATCAGGCTGCTCAAAAAAATCCATAAAGACTCTACAGCTGATCCACAATGCTGCGGCACGTGTTCTGACGGGAACCAGGAAAAGAGATCACGTTTCTCCTGTTTTAGCTTCTCTGCATTGGCTTCCTGTAAAATTTAGAATAGAATTTAAAATCCTTCTTCTCACCTACAAAGCTCTTCATGGTCAGGCTCCATCTTATCTTAAAAAGCTCATAGTACCTTTCAACCCTGCGAGAGCACTACGCTCCCAGAATGCAGGGTTACTGGTGGTTCCTAGAGTCTCTAAAAGTAGAACGGGAGCCAGAGTGTTCAGCTATCAGGCTCCTCTCCTGTGGAACCAGGTTCCAGTTTGGGTCCGGGAGGCAGACACCGTCTCCACATTTAAGAGTAGGCTTAAGACTTTCCTTTTTGATAAAGCTTATAGTTAGGGCATAGAATCAAATATTGTTAGGGAGTAGTAGTTAGTCACAAAGTTTTCAGATTTATCTATCATATAATCAAGAATATAATAAAACTAAAGGGAGACTTGGCATACAGCCCGATCCGGTTGGGGAGAGTTCTAGCCCGACCGGGCTGGAGCTCTCTTTACCTTGTCTCTCTTGGTTTTGCTGTAATAATAGTTTTAGACTGCTGGGGACTTATTTTGATACACTAGTTAGGGCATAGAATCAAATATTGTTAGGGAGTAGTAGTTAGTCATATAGTTTTCAGATTTATCTATCATATAATCAAGAATATAGTAAAGCTAAAGGGAGACTTTGCATACAGCCCGATCCGGTTGGGGAGAGTTCTAGCCCGACCGGGCTGGAGCTCTCTTTACCTTGTCTCTCTTGGTTTTATTGTAATAATAGTTTTAGACAGCTGGGGACTTATTTGATACACTGAGCTCCTCTCTCCTCTATCTTTCCATCTTTTCATTTATGTGCATCCATGTCCCAGAAATGCTTGTTACTAACCTAGCTCTGGGGAGTCATTCCCCGTAGTCCTTATGTTCTTTTTTCCCCAGCATGTTCCCTTGGATCAGAGAGGCTCCAAAATCAGGGTAGCAGCAGTCGCCTTGGTCCCGCTCCATGTTCTGTGATGCCATGTTCAACTGCTACACTGCAGTGTCCTGCTACGTCCTGCTACGTCCTGCTGTGCCTTGTAATGCCGCACAGCGTCCTGCTATGCCATGAACTACTACAAAGAACTGCTACAAACTACTTATTTTTTCTATTTTTGTTATTGCCACTCTTCATTCTAACCCCAACCGGCCCGTCAGACACCGCCTACCAAGAGCCTGGGTCTGACCGAGGTTTCTGCCTAAAAGGAAGTTTTTCCTTGCCACTGTCGCACTGTTGCTTGCTCTGGAGGAAACTACTAGAACTGTTGGGTCCTTTTAAATTCTGGAGTGTGGTCTATCTGTATAGTGTCTTGAGATAACTCTTGTTATGAATTGATACTATAAATAAAATTGAATTGAAATTGAATTGGTGCAGATGGGCTGTTGCATTGAGCGAGGCTAAGCCTCATAGAAGACTGGGCGACGTTTAAGGTCCTGATGCCCTGGACCACCACTCCTGTAGTGCTCCCCTAGAGTTGGGACACGGGGGGCCGCACACTTACCTCCTGGCTGCTCAAACCATTCGTTAGCACCGCTAGGTATCCCTGGTTTGGCCAGTGCAGGACTGGACATCTGGGTCCTGGATCTGGAAGTCCAGCTAAAAAACCTGGTTAAAGAACCAAGCTGAGGGCTAGGTTATTTATTAGAGCATTCCTGTACTCCATACAACGCACAATCCCAGGAAATGCTAGAGCTAAAGCTAATTTAAAGAGCCAATTTATTGGAATTTTGAAGAAGCATTTTTAAAGAAAATTGAACTTCATAATAAAGTTTTAGACCTTTCCTGTACCCCATACACCGCACGAACCCAGGAAGGTAAAGAGCTCTAATTTAAGTATATGCATAAACCTGTGTCCCATACAACGCACAACCCCAGGTATGCAGAGTGACTCACCATAAAGGATGTGTCTTCAGAAGCTCTGGTTTTTGGGTCAATTTTTTGGGGGGTAGTGGCTGTACGAGCAATATTTTTCGATTACGGTGTATGCCCCACAATGCATTGTAACGTTTTAATTAAAGATTTCCATCCAATAAGAAATTACTTCCTCGAGTCGCCACTAGGTGGCAGCAAAACCTAAGTACTGGCCAGATTCCAGACTTTTAACCGCAATACCAGAAACTAACCACTAGGGGTAATGTTGTCCACGGATTATAAATTTAATATAAATGACCAATAGGGGCAGTGTTGGCCATGGATTACTATTTTAATATAAATGACCATTAGGGGCAGTGTTACCCACAGTTTTCAATTTTATTATAAATGTCCACTAGGGGCATTGTTGCCCACATAGTCCCATTTCTAATATAAATGACCTCTAGGGGCAGTGTTGCCCACAGATTCCAATTGTTTATATAAATGACCGCTAGGGGCAGTGTTGTCCACCAATTCCATTTTTTGAAAAAATAAAAAAATTACAAATAAAAAATTACAAATTACCCTGAATACAGATTTTTATATATTAGAAATGTTTAACTTCCTAAGGGTTCAGGATTAGGTTTAGGTAAAAATAGGGTTAGGGGTAGGGTTAGGGTCAGGATTTAGGGTTAGGTTTAGGGTTAGGGGGTTAGACTTTTCAAGAGTTCTTTGATTTGTTTTGTTCCACATTGAGTCATTTTTTTATTATCAAAAACATCAGATTAATTGTACAAATCAATTACCATATTTACACCCAATCAGACAAGAAAACACAATAATCTACATCAAAAAGAAAAAACCATAACAACAAACAAAAAACACCATGGCTGTGTCTCAAATCGCGCACTTCTGTACTAAATACTAACTATTTGAGTACATAGTGCGTTCACATTGTCGAAGTGCGTCAAATGCAGTGCACTTAAAGTACCCGGATGGTGCACTCAAAACGTCCAGACAGTTGAGTGCGGACCGATGGACACTTTCCACACTCAACGGTCGCCATCTTGGCTACGTAGCGGAAGGGGCGGAGCTAACAACCGTTGAAAAACTTGATAGCGGCGGCCGAAGACGCGATAGCGAGACCAACGGAGCAATACAAAGTTGAACGTGAGTCTTTTTGCTATACATATAAGCCCCTTGTAAATGTATATTTGGTTAATTTTACAGTCGATAATAATTTTTATACCATGAATTAACGTTTATTAGTCTCGTAATTTGACGTGCTAGCAAGCCAACCTTAGTTAACTAACAGCGGCAGTTTAACCATATTAGCAAATAAGTTATAAGCTAACGTTACATGTGTTGTAGTATACTGTTGTTTGTGTTAAACTTTCGTCCCATTGTAGACGATTTTAGTGTTAGATGTATGATCTTAACAAGGTGTTCATAATCTGATGTGAGCGTTAGCTCAGCAAAATAGCGATCAGCTGATTGTCTGCCGGGAACTTTAACAGTAGCGTAACGCTAATGTTAAAACGTATCTGCTGTTACTGCCTCCACCTGATGTAGATCCTGTATATACTGCCTCCACCTGATGTGTATATACTGTTTATACTGCCTCCACCTGATGTATATACTGTTTATACTGCCTCCACTTGATGATTATCCTGTATAACCCGTCTCTTCAGGGACAAACGAGGAATAGAGGGCTGTCATTTAGGGGCAACGATGGCCATCAGACCGTAGAAGGATCCCCTGGAGAGTCTGAAGTCCCCCCCTCATGTCCCTGTCCCCATCAGACTAGCTACGGCCTGGGGCGAGCCTGCAGAACTACAAGCACATTTTTAAATAAAATTATATTAAAAGTATAACTTTGTTATCTTTTGTATTACACGTTGCATGACTGTAGCAAGCATATAATGAATATAAAGGAATGGGTCTATTTAAATGTCAATTCTGTTACCTCTGCTTTCTCTATTGTATTGTCACTGTATGAAGACCATTTAGAACAAAAATACAACTTATATAAAAGATGTAATGATGGTTTGTCTATTAGGTAAGTTGTATGGTTAATGCTTCATAACAACAGTCTTATCTCTGGGCCACAATGTCCTCATGAAACCGTTGAGCATTAAAATGAACAGTAACGTAATGAATGAATATATTTTACTTATTTTTTAGAGCAGAAACATAAGCATATACATAAAAGAGTGGACTGCAAAGAATAGGTATAATTAATGAATTAAGAGTGCAGTAACAAGAACGAATATTACGATACAGTTGTGTGTACTGTTTTCAGCTAATGGGGGGGTGACATGACGGCGGTGTTGCAATCGTCATCCTGGCGTGACACGGAGCAAATATATCACTTTTTTTTTTGTTAAAATATCAAAAACAAAGCAGGAATAATTTTTCGCGAAACACAATAGCAGACTGGAACGCTCTCCCGAGGTGAAATTCCCAATTGTACAGAAGAAGAAGGGATGAAATGTGATCGTCATTTCCGGTAAGTGCACATGGAAGTGCGCGATTTGAGACAACACTCATCTGTCAAAATTTACGCACTATGCAAGATAGTACGTAGTGCACGAAGTGTACTTCTGTAAGTGCACTAAGGGAAGTGCGCGATTTGAGACACAGCCCATCTCAAACTTAACATCAAACACAAATAATAATACACAAAACACACACCCCGGTTCTAAAAGCACAAAAAATTACACTTGTTCACAACTCAAAAATAAGTCAACCATCCCCTTGTACTTTGAAAAAAGAATGTCCACCCTTGAATGCCGACTCAAAGAACTCCCTCCCACAGGAGAAATAAACATTAAAGAAACTATGCAGTAATACAATAAAATAATTCCAAACATCAATTACTCTCCCTTCATACAAAGCAATATTCCGTCTCAAGAAAACTGCCCTCCTGGCTATACATAAGACTAGATTCACCACAGTCCCCTTCACTTGCATTAACGTCTTCCCCACACCAAACAGAAACCCATAACCCCAATCGTCAGCAGTGTCGCACGCATAATTCCCATAAGTATGTATGGACCGACGCAACCGGGTATGAAAAGGTACTAGCTCTGTACAATGTAAAAATAGGTGTTCTTGTGTTTCGGCTGCTGTATGGCATATGGAACAATCCCTATCAAGTGTCTGATTAATCTGATGTAATATAATACCCGTAAAAATCTTCCTGTGTCTAATTCTAAAATCTAAATGAAACATCACCGGAGATGCGTACTTAATGATTATGTTCTGCCAAATGCATTCAGCTTTATGATGCGGAAACACATTAGACCAACAACTTACAGTGGCTGGTGTTGTAGTTATTTTGCTTCTAAATAAAGAATACCATTGACGCGTTTTCAACTCTGATGTGCTCAGTTGACATGCACAATCTACACACTTTAAGCTGCTGGTTGTGGATCACCCTGAAGTACTCAGCCCCCTGAACGGTCTCAAACTTCGCCGAATACGGCAAAGACTTCACCGTACCCGGGAAACGCACACGTACAAACCGAGTCCCATCTGCTACATTAGTGCCCGGCCACATGCGTCTCTTAATTGGGGACATCGGCATCACTCCCCACAGATTAAGTTTCTTATAAATGTCATCATCTGATATATACACAAGCAGCTGTAAAAACGACACCATGACTTCCGCGTTGTTAATATCTAAAGCCCCAACCATGACGGACCCAATTTGGAGACCATCCAAAATCCAATTCTTCCCTTCCAGTGTACTCAACGTGATCTCATACCTATTAAAACCCAGTTTCCTACACCCCATGAGTCCCCCACACAATTGTCTCACATTCTTCATTAGCTCAAATGTAGCCATCTCTATTTCAGCGTATATAGTAACGTGTACCGTCAGATTCTTATCATACCGTTTCGATGAACTCACAGGCTCCGGCGCGCGGCTTCCGTCCACACCCGCTGCGCACTCCGTTACCATCCCCGAAACATCCGGTGTCTCCACTGCACTATGTTCCCCGTCCTTCACCGTGTCCGTGACCGTCTGCCTCGACACCGTTGCTGCCGCTCCATGCAGCCGGCTGCTCCCGACGTCACAGTCTCCCACTCCCGGCGCTGCTTCTCCGCCCTCGCTCATCCGCACTGCTCCATCGGACACACTCGTCCCATCCACCGTCACTTTCTCTATTATCGTCTCCAGAGTTGACGTATCCCGCTCCACCCGTTGAAGCGAAGCAGTCTTTTGATCGGTTGCTCCATTTTCACGCTCCTTCTCCACTATGGATGGCTGCGTCTCGGCCACACATCGCTCAGATCCTTCGCTCATTTCCACACACATATCAACATTGTTATTACGGGACAGAGTATCAGCAACATCACCCTCATGTCCCGCACTGTCGGACAATCTGCCACCTCTCTTTCTCAGTTTGTTCGATGCTCCGCGCTCCGTCCTTCATTGCGCGCGTCGGTGTACTCGTGGCACTCTGCCACCCAGCTCAAACAAAAATTCCCCCTCACAGCCAAACAGCTGTGGGGAGGGGGGTAAACTAACCAAACAAAAACTGCACCAGTGTTGGTGGATACAAATGACAGCAATGTTCATTCATCAAAAGAATTAAATCAGTAAGAAAAACAGACGTTCCTACAAACAATCCACACAGCTCCTCTCACTCCAAACTCTCCAAACCTACGAACACACTCTGAATTCTCGCGTGTTCAGGGGGGTATGGCCGTAAGCAAGTGCAAGTGGGGGTAGGGTAGGGTTAGGGTCAGGGTTAGGATTAAAAGGTAAGGTTGACGGTTAGGGGTTAGGGTTTAATGTTAGGATTAGGGAAGTTAGGGTTAGGGTGTTAGAATAAAGGATTTGGGTTTGAGTTTAAAGGTTAAGGTTAGGGTTAGGTTAAGGGTTTGGAGTTTGTAAATTGGTTTAGGGGGATGGGTTAGGGTTAGGGTTAGTATTATATTTAGGTTTGAGCTGAAGGTTATTGATTTTAAGGGTCAGGTATAGTCCTGTTGGATTCTGTTTTGGTAAGGAAGTGAGTCAGGTAGAGGCGTCAGTCTGGGTTCTGTTATGGTTCTCTAACTCCTACTCAAAGAGTGAGGATAAGAGGGGATCCTGTAAAGAAAATTTGGAAGGAGGTAGAGTTAAGGAGAGTGGTCCCGGTCTGGGCTCCAATCTCTCCCCTGCCGGGTCGGGCTGTTGACTCTACCTCCCCCTACTCCCTCATTTGCATGAGGGATGAGAAGGGAGGAGAATTGAGTAGAAAGTAAGACAGACAGGAAGGAGGTAGAGTTAAGGAGAGTGGTCCCGGTCTGGGTTACAATCTCTCCCCTGCCGGGTGGGGCTGTTGACTCTGCCTCCCCCTACTCCCTCATTTGCATGAGGGACGAGAGGGGAGAAGAATGAAAAGTTCATTTAAGGATTATTTTTAGCAAAAATCCATATAGGTTATTATTGTTATAATTCCTATTATTCTTATTATTTATTTATTAAATTATATATAAAAGAATTGGGAAGGAATCGGTATGGGCGTATTCAGGCAGTAATGTCGCAGGAGGATTGTTATCCTCCGGACAAGCCTTGAATAATTTCCCAGGTTGTCGTCACTTTCCTACCCAAATTCTAAAAAAATCTTTTATTTTTATTACAATGAGCAGTGAGTACATAAACAGTTAAGAACAATATAAACTATATACAATCGTTTGTTGAGTTCTTTTGAGGTTTCCTTTGATGTATTTTCCTTTTATCTTTGTTAGTGGCGATCCTGGATAACCTTCAAGTTTTCTTGATATGTTCTGTGTTTCCTTTTCTTGGTTTGGGTCACTTGAGGGGTATCCTTTTTGGGTTGGAGTTTAGCCCTCACTAAATATCTTTTAAGCTTGGGTTTTTTCTATAAGCTGAGATAATCTTACAGCGTTCGGGTATGGTAGTTTTGGAGAGTGTCTTGTTGAAGTTTTCTTTAATTTCCTTGTTGGCTCTTACTGTGTAACTTGAGTAAGTAGATATCAAGGGGATAATATTTTGGTTGCTGAGGGTTGTTGACTTATGGTTTGTGTTTTGGGGGATTGCAATTTTTTGGTTCCGTCGAAGAAAGGTTCTTGAATATCCTCTTTTCCTGAGTTTCCCAATTAAGGTCCTGGTTGTGTTTTCTCTGTCCGTTTTGTTGCTGCAAATCCTGTTGAATCTAAGGAGTTGCGATTTGAGCAAGCCTTTGAAGGTGTGTTGCGGATGAAAGCTTTTTTTGTGTAATAAAGCATGGGTGTCTGTTGGTTTAAACAAAACCCTGGTATCAAGGATACCCGTTTTTTTTAACTGTGGTCCTTTGAATACCGTAGTATCGAGGAAATTGACCTTGTTTTCCTTCAGGATTGGGTCTAGTTCGATAGATTCGTGGTGTTCGTTAAGTGTTTGGACGAATTCGTTGAATTCCTCGTCTGTGTGGGTCCAAATGCCCCATATGTCATCGAAATACCTGTAGTATTTCTTTGGGAGTTTTTTGCATTTGGAGAAAGCTGTTCAGCCATATAGATGTTTGCGTACGCTGGGGCGAATCGTTAACCCATTGCTGTACCTTTTATCTGAAGGTAATATTTGTCATTGAACTGGAAGTTGTTCGTAGTTTAGGTAGCTTAGGTGAAGCAATTGCAAGAGTTCATTATCCGGTCAATCCGTTTCAGGATATTTCTTGAGCCATTTTTCTATAGTTTGCATCTCTTTGGAGATATCGATGTTGGTGTATAGACTTCTTTCGTCCATTGTGAACAGTTTGAAAGGCTCTTATCTCGGTTTGTCTGACTTTGTTGATAAAATTGATGGTGTTTTTTATGTAGCTGGAATGTTTGTCCGGCAGTGGGGATAGGAAATAATCAAGGTATTCCGCTATTCCATAGCTTTCACTGCTACAATCCGAGACGATTAGTCTCCCTGGTGGGATGTTGTTAATCCAGTGTATTTGTTCCTTATGTATCTTTGGAAGGATGTAGAATAGTCTTGTTCTGTAGGGGGCTTGTCCTATGAGGTAAGTATATTCATTTTTTGTGAGGAAATGTTTATGTTTGAGGGTTTTCAAAATGGAAGCTATTTGGTTTGCTGTCACCTCCTTGATGGGTTTCGATAATGGTTTATAATCTGTGTTTTGGAGTTGGCGTAGAGCTTACATTTGTAGATGAAATTTAATCAGTGTGTTGAAGGTTGTTTAAGTTAAGGTTTTAGGGTTTGATTACAAGGTAAAGGTTAGGTTCAAGGTTAGGTTTGAGTTCTTTTTGTATTTTAAGGGTCAGGTACTAAGTTTAAGGTTAGAGTCCAAGACTAGGGTCAGGTTATAAGGTTAGGTTTTGTTAACAGGGTTAGGTTCTGGAGATAAGTAAAAGGTTAGGGTAAGGGTTAGGTTTCTAAGGTTGGGGTTGGGTATTCGCTTTTTAGGGTTTTAAGTTTAGGATTCAGGTTTTTTAGGTTAGTTATTAATGTTAGGTTCTAGGTTTAGGTTTCATGGAAAAAGTAATTTAAGGTTAAATTTTAGGACACATCATCAGTAGTGAACCTCAGTATCATAGAGTGTTTCGGCCATTACCAACTAGACACTCTCCACTGAGGGCGGCCCTCCCAGGATTGATCAAGTCCTGGAATGTGTCCCATAGTCAATTGGTTTTTGTAAAGACGTAGTAGTTTTCAAGGGTCCTAAGGACTACATAAAGGTACGTTGGATCAATTTATTACATTTAGAGACTAATTTAAAGTGAAAAGCTAGGAGTTTAAAGCAGAGTTTTAAGAGTAAGAGCAAGCCTAAAATTTAAAGGATCAATACTGTTTAGCTAGCTAAATGCGTTGAAAGGGTCATAATGTTAGGTTCTAGTAAGTTAATGAATTTAGAAATAACTTTAAGAAATGTTATTTAAAAGAAGTCTATCTAAGGTCTAAAAATTAGGCTAGGTTTAGATTGGATAAGGAATTTTTAAGGGTTGAATGGTTAAAATAGCTAGTGGTTAAAACGTGGTTAGTTTAAGGTCTAAATGATAGTAGTAAATGACTACTACTTACAAAGTAGTTAGTAGCTAATGAACAAAGGGTAGTTAGTTTAGGGTCTAGATGATAAGTTAAAGGTTACAAAGTAGTAAATGGTTAAAGGTAGCTAATGGCTAATAAGTAGCTAATGGTTAAAAAGTGGTTAATTTAAGGTCTATATGATAAGTTAAAGAGTAGTTAGTTTAGGTTCTAGGTAAAAAGTTAAGGCTAAAAAGTGGTAAATGGTTAAAGGTAGTTAATGGCTAAAGAGTAGTTAAATGGCTAAAAATAGCTAGAAGCTAAAGGTCGAAGCAGAGGTCCAAGCTGAGCGGAGGCCTAGGTCCCGTTGCATCCACGACCTGACCACCTAAGCTGGATCAGGGGATGGAGAATTTAGGGGTAAAAATTTGGAGGATAAGAACTTAGAGAGTTAAATTAAATTTTAGTCAGATAAGGACCAGATTAGGCGTATGTGGTGCAGATGGGCTGTTGCGTTGGGTGAGGCTATACCTCATAGAAGACTGGGCAACGTTTAAGGTCCTGATGTCCTGGACCACCACTCCCGCAGTGCTGTCCTAGAGGCGGACACGGGGGGCCGCATACGTACCGCCTGTCTGACAAAACCGTTCGTTAAGGTATCCCCGGTTAGAAGTCAGAGCAAGGCCGAAGTTTTGGTTTCTGGAGGTCTAGGAGGTCTGAAGGTCTGGGAGTTTGGGGGTCTTGAAGGTCTTGATTAGTCTCAAGATTCAGGGCCATAGCTAGGACCATAGCTTAAAAGCGAGGCCAATAGCTAGGCTAGGAAATGCTCCATCGAAACCATAGTTATAAGCCATAGCTTATAAGCGAAGCTATAACCAGGTAATAAGAAATGCTCAGTTGAGTGAGGTGTAAAATCAGTGTTTACATTCCTATATCCAAGCGGGCCTGAGCCAGGCTCTGATGTACAGTCAGGAGGTTAATAGAGTGTGGAGGTCTGTAGAAGTTAGTAGTTTCTCCGAAACCTGCCTGTAGAATAGTTTGAGTGGTCTCTCTAGTAGTTTCTGTCAAGTCTCGATAGGAGTAGTCTTCTAATGGGAATCAGTGCAGATACAATTTTGTGGGCTTTTTGGAGGGGATAGTGGTTGGAGGAAGGGTCTGTTAGACTCATGGTTTATAGGGGAATTTGGTCCAGAAGGCTATGTGATGGGTCATTTATGCAAATCCAATAAAATGGGTCTTTTTCCGGGTTAATTTGCATAAGGCTTTAATTAGGAATTATGGGTAGTGAACCATGAGTGAGGGGATGTATGCCATTTTATATATAGTGATGTGTTCCCAATGTAAACTTTAAAATTGATTTATGGGCTATTCGAATTTGAACTAGGTCTTAAGACACTGTCAAAGCATCCACTCATAGAGAAGGAAACTTTTGAAAATTAAACTTATTGTTTGGTTAATGGTTAATTGATAAATAATAGATTTTGAGTTAAGAGGGTTGGTTGTGGATGCTGGTAGATGTATTATGATTTACAAACTAAGTAATGTTCATTAAAAACGTGTATGTTAAGGAATTGAGGAATAAATCAATGGAATATTCAAGTTATTGATTCTAAATTAGTTGGGTTAGATAATTTAGGGAGGAGTTAAAGTAAGTTTGAGGGTTAAAGGTTAGGGTTAGGAGTTAGGGGTTGGTTTATGGGTTAAAGGGTTAGGGTGTTATGGTTGAGGTATGGTTAATGGTTAAGGTTAGGTTTTTTAAGATTAGGGTTGTGGTTAAAGTCAGGGTTAGGGTTGGAGGTCAAGGTTAAGATTTTAGGGTTGAGAGTTGGGGTTTGTGTTAAGGTTAGGTTTCGGGTTAAGGGTTATGAGTTAAGGATATAGGGTTAAGGTTAAGGTTGGGGTTAGTGTTAGGGTTAGAGGTTAAGTTAGGGGTTTGGATTAAGAAGGTTAGGGTTAGGGTTGGAGGGAAAGGTTAAGTTTTAGGGTTAGGGTTGGTGTTAGGGGTTGGATTTAGGGTTAGGGTTAAGAGTTAAGGTTGGATTTAGGGTTGGGGTTAGGGTCAGGCTTTACACTGTAAGGATTTTAATTTTTTTGGCACTGGCCTATTGATCTGAGAGAAAAAAAAAAACTTTTAATAAATAAATGAATAAATAACCTCAACAGATGGACTGTTTATCCGCTGTTAGCAGACGGACTCATGGTGTAGGGGTAGGACTGGTAACCCAAGGACCCAGGGGAGCAGGGTACGAGACCCAGGCATGGTGACACCAATGGATCGCAAGACAAAAGGTGGTGCTTGGCACGGGACCACGTTGGACCTTTGTGTACAATTATGAGGGTAGCAGGGTGTCTTTTTAGTTAGGAATAGAATTTACTTTATGGGGAAAGAAGTACATATAATAGGATAAAAAATAGAAACAACACAACAATAAAAAGGTCTAAAAGAAGAGTTAAAATAAGTGCTCCAGTTTTAAGTTAAACAAAGTGTAATACAACATAAGCATGCACACTGATAAAGTTGAATAAATATAAGTGCTAGGCAAAATAAAAGTGCCAGTAAAATCATATCACACTCCACACACTGGAATAAATAATGAATAATAAATAAATAGATACATAATAAATGAACACAAGCAATTCATAAAATTTGAATAAGAAGCATGCAAAGACAATGGGTAACATAAGTGCTTAAAAAAACTGTACACAAGGCAATGTAGGGCATGCAACACACATGTAATTAATAATAAATTAAGTAAAAAATTAGATAAGTACATGCTTAAATATATGTGAATTAAATTAATTAATCTAAGAACTTATAGAATGGGAAAGGAAAGAAGATAGGGTAGAGGAAGCACCGATGTCTCTCCCCCGGGAGACCAGGGTTCAATCCCCAGCCAGGGAAGACGGAGGTGGGGACACACAACATGCGTAAGTAGAAGGAATAATAAAATAAAATTAAAAAAAAAAGAAAGACAGGGTGGGATGTCTGGCCATGAGGGTTAAAAATGAATTTCCGGTTTTTATAGAGGGTGTTGTATGGTTGTGACTGGTTTGTGGTCTGTGTACTGTGAACGGACTAATATTGCTTGGAGATTTTTGTTCTTCCGGTAAGCTGAGATGGTATTGTAGTTCTGAAAGGCCTGATGTTGCAATTTTAAGCTGGTGTAGTTCTGTTTGATATGGAAATGTAATCTGGTTGTGCGCTGAGAATAGGTGGATACAAGTGGTATGATATTTTGGGTGGTTGAAGGCCTAGAAACTGATATGTGGGGCAATTTTTTGTGTGGGTTCTGGGACAAGGTTGCACCTTCAGGTAGGGGGTTGCGGTTGGGGTTAGGGTTAGGTCTTGGGGTAGTCTTAGGGTTAGGGTTAGGATATACATCCTGGTTAGGGTTAGGGGAGAGACAGGTTGTGATTGAAGGAGTCATAGTGGGGGATGGTGGGACGTAAATCCTGATTAGGGTGGGGGTTGAGACCGGGGTTAGGATTAGGCAAAAGGTAGGCAGAGTTGGGAAGTGTAGGTTGGGTTGTAGGGGATTGAACAGAACTAGTGCGGGTGAGGGCGGATATTGTGCTGTTCTTAATAGCGCGAAGAAATATTTTACTGTAACCCCTGGACCTGAGGCTTTTGAATAGGGCAGTGATGGCTGTCTGAAAGTCCTGTGGGCGAGAAGAGATGCGGTGAAACCTGATGATTTGGGATTTGATGATACCTTTAAATGTGTGTTTGGGATGATAGCTTTTTTTGTGGAGTAGGGCATGTGTATCTATTGGTTTGAAGAAGACTTTTGTGAGGAGACAACTCTGTGATGGATTAATTAACTGTAGGAACACTGTGGTGTCTAGGAAGTTAACTTGTGCTGGGTGTAGTATGTATTTGACTTTAATAGAGGGGTGATGGTCGTTGAGAGTTTTGATGAAGTCCGGGAAGAGAGTGATGTCATATGTCCAGATGCCAAATATGTCGTCCAGGAAGCGGAGGTAGAGGAGGGGTTGGTATGGGCATTTGGTTAGTGCTTCTCGCTCCCATTCACTCATGTAAATGTTGGCATATGATGGCGCAAACCGTTGTCCCATAGCTGTCCCATGAATCTGTAGATAGTGTTTGTTACTGAATACAAAGTCATTATTGTTGAGGCACAGTTCCAGGAGTTGTATGATTTCTTTATCCGGTCTGCCTGGGTTGGTGTGTTTTTTGAAAACTGATTGTACTGCCCGTAATCCTGATGCAGTGTTGATGTTGGTGTATAAACTGTCTATGTCAATGGTGAAGAGATGGGAACAGTGGGGAACCAACATGGGTCTGATGATATCCAGAAAATGGTAAGTGTCCTTTATGAAGCTGGGGTGTTGAGTCGAGAGGGGTCCAAGGAAGTGGTCAATGTACGTGGAGATGTTGTAGGATGTACTGTTGCAATCGGAAACTATAGGTCTGCCAGGGGGTACCGTGTAGGGAATGGTCCAGGTGTGTGGATCTTTATGGATTTTGGGTAAAAGGTAGAAGTATCTAGGGCGTGGTTGGTCTGGTCCAAAGAGATGATCCCTCTGTTTAGCTGTGATGAATTTCTTGTTGTAAAGTGATTGGATGATGTTCCTCAATTGTGCCTGGGTTTGTGGTTGGATGCCTGATTGGATGGGTTGGTAGTGCTCGGTGTTAGATAGTTGTCTGTTGGCTTCAGTGAGGTATTGGTTTCTGTCCATAATGACGATCTTCGATCTTTTGTCGGCCGGTTTGATGATTATGTTTGGGTTTTGTCGGATTTGTGATAGTGCCCGGCGTTCGTCATCTGACAGGTTATCGGGGGCCTCCGGTGGTGGTTGATATGAACGTAGGGTCTGTTTGTTATTCCGGATAAGGTTTTTAATTGCAGGGTTGACTTGATGTTGGAGTGGTTCCCAGTTGGACGGTTGAGTGAATGGGTGAGCTGAGTGTGGTTGGTTATGGATGTAAAAATGGCCGATTAATTTGATCCGTCTGTGGTATTTGTGAAGGTCCCTGTGTAGTTCTTCCTAATCGAATTTTGATGGCCTTGGAATGAAGGAGAGTCCCTTTTCCAGAACTGAGAGCTGCATGGGTGATGGGTTGAAGAGTGTGGATAAGTTTAGGATGTTGGAGGAGGAGGTCCAGTCCAGATCATGTTTAGTAGTGATATCAGGTGGGGGATCAGATGGGTTGCTTTTATTAGTGCAAACCATGGCCGGGTTGGTTTTGGGTTTGTCTATAAATGTAACTGTTCGCACCAATACTTGAAAATTGTCTGTGCTGTAGTAGTCGTCCAATGAATGTTATCTGATTGTGTAGTAAATGTGTCGTGTGGTATTTCTGCCAGAAACGGTAAGTTTGTGGCTATGGTGTTATTGATGAGTGTGAGATTGCCTTGTTGTGTGCTGGTGATTTGAGGTGAGAAGTTAATGATGGGAAAATAGATGTCTGCATTTGTGAATGTTTCTGTGGCCTGTTTGTAGAGGATTTTGAGTTGCTTACATGATGTTTACTTGGGGTCCTCATCTTTATTGTTGATTCCAACGGATATGATCACGATATTGGGATGTGGATTGGGGGTGGTTTTCTTACAGATTTCAATGAAGTGGTAGAGTTTGGCCCCCGGATAACTGTCCAGCTGTATCATGGGGTTGGAGTGAGGTGGGATCCTGTTAATGTTTGAGTCGCCGAGAATTAGGACTTCTTTTTTGCCTTAAAACGACCAGTCAGTGATCTTCCGGGTGGGGCGAGCCATGTGATAATTAGGTTTAAATGTTTTGGTATGAGGGGATACGGATGGACAGAAGAGAGAATGGGTTCAGAATGGGTTTTCTCAATGTTGGCAGTTTTAGCCATCTGAGTGTGTTTCATCATGAGTGTTCCCGCTCCACCACAGAATGCTTCCTGTGCATCTTGGTTTGGCCCCGCCAAGCACATGGTTCCCCTGGCACCAGCACCACCTGTTGACGGTTGAGAGAGAGGGAAGATAAGATCCTGGGTAATGGTGGAAACATTGGATTTATAGAGTGTTGTTGGAAAAGATGTTGGAGGGGGTATGGCATGGTCCGGTTCAGTCCATTTTGTATGGACTTCAACGGTCAGATGAATGTCATTTTTCTTTTTTATGGGGGCTGTTGTAGAGATGGTCTCGGGGCAGAGGAGAGGAGTTGGTTTCGTAGGTGAGATATATTCTAGGTTAATCAATCTTAGGCCTGGGTCCTGGAGTTGGGTGGTGTCCATGGAAGTACTGAGAAGTGGGGTTGTTGGATGGGGGTCTATTGTTTGTGGGTTAAGGAGTGAAACAGTGGATGGTTGTTGATTTGGATGGCCGCAATTCTGGGTGGCTGAAGAAGATGTGAGTGGTGTTATCAAGGGATTAGGTGAAGTTCGTTCGTTTTGAATGGTTGGCTTGGGGCCCCAGGTGACCTTCTTCTGCCTTTGTGGTAGAGGCATTGATGGGTAGGTGGCACCGATGGGGATCTGTTTGTGTTCCTTATGTCCCTGTCTAGGGAATTGGAGCACAGGATTAGTGGTGGGTTTCCGGGGTCTGTGAAGCTCTTGGGCAGGGTTAACCTGAGAGGGAGGTTGTGGGTGGGGTACGGGTTGTGTGGGCTGACCTGGTTTCTGTTGTGTAGTTGGTACTCCCACTGGAGTGGGGAGAAGTGGTGGGCGTTGGATACCCTGGGGTGGTTGGTAATTTATGAGTTCAAAAAGGGAAGGTCTGGGTCCTAAAGAAAGTGTTCGTTTGTTAGTAAGTGGATGTATTGGGTGGGGGAGTGACGGGAGTAGGGGAAATTCCTCTTCGTTGGTCACATCAGGGGGAGAGGGGGGAGAGTCAATGCCACTTGCCGTGTTTTCTGTAGAAGGGAAAGTGTTGGTCTGGGGGTTAAAGGTGATGTTGTTTGTGGAGGGGCATGGGTCCAGAAGTTGTTGGATTATCAGAGGGGTTTCTGGTGTGAAGCGCTCTCCATATCGTTTTCTTGCCCAACCCAGGGCTATTTGTAGTGAAAGTGAGTTGAGGGGGGTGGTGGTGAGGCTGGAAATGATGTTCTGATAATGTTCTTGCAATATGTACATGTTGTTCCTCATCCAGGTTGTAGTGTTGTTTTCCACCTCTTCACGGGTGTCGTCGGAAGGTGTGGAGGGTTTGATGAATTCCGTCAGCCTGGACATTTGCCTTGTCATGCCCACTGGGAAGTGGTTGGTGGTTATTGCTTTGTCAATGATTTGTTTGTGATGTACTGCCTGTATTAACTTAAAGTATCTTTTACTGGTTGCTCTGGTCTGAGGATCTGGGGGTCCAGTTAGGGCCTGGGTGGGTGGCATGTCCCTATTCCTATTCCTATGTGTAGGTGTTGGAAGAATGTTGAGTGACATCAGTTGTGTTGGTGTGGTGTGTGTGTTGTGTAGAGTCCGTGGGCGACTCACCCTTCTGCTGGCAGGAGAGGTCCTCCCTGAAAGAAAAGATACTGAAAAACTGCTTGGATAATGGGGGGCTCTTACCTGTTGTGGTGGGTCCGTTGTCGTGGCCAATCCTCTTAGGTAGGAGGCCTGGGGAATTAAAAACAACTGTGTGCTACGGTGGTAGCAATTAAAAGTATTAAAACTTAAGAATAAAAGTGCATAAGGAGAGAATAAACGTTTTTGTATGCTCCAGGAAGCACAAAAAGTGGTTGAGAGGCCGGCCTCTATGGGCAGAGCCCCCCCACAAGCAGCCTTGAGACTGTCTCAATATAATTGTTACTTTTAAGAAAATTGTGAAAAAGAGAACAAAAAAAGGGTTAAAAAGGTAAAAACCTGCCCCAAATGGGGAGTAGTTGAGAAGAAAAAGGGAGAAAACTTGTCCTGCAAGCAGAAAAGAGCCTGACGTTTTGCAATGGTATTGCTTCTTCAGAGGCTCTGTAAGGGTTAGGGTTGGTGTTAGGAGTTGGATTTAGGGTTAGGGTTAAGAGTTAAGGTTGGGTTTAGGGTTGGGGTTAGGTTTGGGTTAGGGTTAGGCTTTAGGGTCTAAGTGTTATAATTTTTTGGCACTGGCCTATTGATCTGAAGAAAGAAATGGATGGGGTTCTAGGAGACCTGGGTTGTATAATTTACCTCACTTAGATGGACTCCCTAAAAGATAAAGGGGACCAAGATATTTTAAGGGAGTGAATGGAATGAATGGGGGGGGGGAAGTGTAATAAAACAAGAAGTAGACAACACCGCAACCAAAGATCTGGAAGGAAAGCAAAAATAAGTGCTCCAGTGCTCAATTAAATATGGGGTAATACATTATAAGCATGCACACATTTGAGAAAAGTACAATAAATATAAGCGCTGAATAAATTAAGGTGCCAGTAAAATCATGTCACACCTCCAGCTGGCCCTGGAATAAATAAACAAAGAAATACATAATAAATAGTAGACAACAATTAAATACAAATTGATAAAAGGGCATGCAAAACCATGAATCTCATAAGTGCTTAAAAAACTATGTATCCAAAGGGGGAAAGCATGCAAAACACATCTAACTGATAAAAAATTAAGGATAAAAAAAGTTTTATATAAAAAAAACAAAACATGCATGGTTATACATATAAGTTAGATTAAATACTTTAGGAACACAAAAATTGGAAAGGAGGAAGATAGGGTAGAGGAAATTCCAGCGTTCCTGCCCTGGGAGAGCAGGGTTCAACCCCACGTCAGGGAGGCGGAAAAAGAGGACACACAAGGTTACGGTGAGTCAATCCAGGGGGACGGGTTCCAAAGTGCCAGTGTATTAGGGAGACTATATGTCATTAAGACCTGTTGGGATTGTAGTTTTGAAGAGGTGGATCCAAATTTTTTCCGCCCTCTTTCTCTGCCCTACGGTCCAGCGGTCGTTGGACTCCAATCCTGAAATGATGAGGTGACTGGTGGAGTGTTCCTGGAAGTGTGTAACCAAGGGTGTTGTAAGTTTACCCTCTCCAATATTGTACAAGTGCTGTTTGAGGCGTGTGAGGATGGTGTGCTTAGTCTCTCCTATGTAATGTTTATTGCAAATGGTGCATGTGATAATATAAACGGCATTGCTGGTATTGAGGGAGTAGGATTGGAGGATGGGGTGGGATATCCGACTGTGTGGGTTAACAATAAATTTCCGGTTTTTGTAAAAGATGTTGTGTTGTGTGTTTGTGGCAGGTTTGTGGTCTGTATATTGGGAACGAACCAATAATTCTTGAAGGTTTTTGTTTTTCCGGTAAGCTGAGATGGTGTTGTAGCTCAGGAAGGCTCTATGTTGCAATCTGAAACTGGCAAAATTCTGTTTGATGTGATGGTGTAATCTAGTTGTACGTTGGGAGTAGGTGGACACAAATGGAATGATATTTTGGGTAATTGGTGGATCGGATAATTGTCGGGGGGAGAAAGATTTGAGGTTAAAATCGGGATGGGGTGCAGGGTGGGAGGTGGGATACAAACCCTGGTTAGGGTAGGGGAAAGGGCAATTAGGGTTGAGGTCAGGAAGGTCGGAATGGGGGATAGGAGGGTTAGGGTTAGGGTTAGGGGTTAGGGTTAGGGGGTTAGGGCTAGGGGTGTCAGAGTCGGGGATAGGATACAAGCCCTGGTTAGGGTCGGGGGAGAGACAGAGGTTAGGTTTAGGCAAAGGATAGGGGTTGGGGTTAGGGTTAGGGTTAAAGTGGGGGATAGGATACAAGCCCTGGTTAGGGTCGGGGGAGAGACAAAGGTTAGGTTTAGGCAAAGGATAGGGGTTAGGGTTAGGGTTAGGTGGGTTAGAGTGAGGGATAGGATACAAGCCCTGGTTAGGGTCGGGGGAGAGACAAAGGTTAGGTTTAGGCAAAGGATAGGGGTTGGGGTTGGGGTTAGGGTTGGGGTTAGGGAGGTCGGAGTGGGGGATAGGATACAAGCCCTGGTTAGGGTCAGGGGAAAAACAAAGGTTGGGCTTAGGCAAAGGATAGGGGGTGGCATGGACATTCACGTTGGGGTGGTTGGAGTTTGATAAGGAATAGGGGATGGAAATCCTACCCTGTCCCGGGTGGGGAAGTGTAGGTAGAGGAATAAGATGTGTGGCCACCTCCAAGTTAACAATCTGGGCTGGGGTAGGAAAATGAATAGAACTAGTGTGAATGAGGGCGGACATTGTGTTATTTTTAACAGAGCGGAGGAACCGTTTGCTGTATCCTCTGGTCCTGAGGCTTTGAAATAAGGAGGTGATAGCTGTCTGGAAGTCTTGTGGACGAGAAGAGATGCGGTGAAATCTTATAATTTGGGATTTGATTATACCTTTGAATGTGTGTTTTGGATGGTAGCTACTTTTGTGGAGAAGTGCATGTGTGTCGGTTGGTTTGAAATATACCTTAGTGGAAAGACAATTATGTAGGGGATTGATTGGCTGAAAAAACACTGTTGTATCCAGAAAGTTGACCTGTGCTGGGTCTAGTATGTGTTTGACCTTGATAGATGGATGATGGTTATTGAGGGTTTTGATGAAGTCCGCGAAGAGGGAGATGTCATGTGGCCAAACGCCAAAGATGTCGTCCAAGAAACGGAGGTAGAGGAGAGGTTGATGTGGGCATTTGGTTAATGCCTCTCGCTCCCATTCGCTCATATAAATATTTGCGTATGATGGTGCGAAGCGTTGTCCCATAGCTGTTCCGTGGATCTGAAGATAGTGTTTATTATTGAATAAGAAGTCGTTATTGTTAAGGCAAAGATTCAGCAGTTGTAAAATTTCCTTCTCTGGTCTCCTAGGATTAGGGTATTTGTGGAAAACTGATTTTACTGCTTGTAGTCCTGATATGGTGTTTATGTTGGTGTACAAACTGTCTATATCGATGGTGAAGAGGTGGGATTGCCGGGGGACCACAATGGGTCGGATGATATCCAAGAAATGGTAAGTGTCCTTTATATAACTTGGGTGTTGGGTGGAGAGGGGACCAAGGAAATGTTCAATGTATGCAGAGATGTTGTAGGAAGTGCTATTGCAGTCGGAGATTATAGGTCTGCCAGGAGGAACTTCACCGGGGATTGTCCAGGTATGTGGTTCTTTATGAATTTTTGGTAAAAGGTAAAAGTATCTGGGGCGTGGGTGGTCTGGTCCAAACAGGTGGTCTCTCTGTTTAGCAGTGATGTATTTCTGGCTGTGAAGTGATTGTATGATGTCCCTTAATTTTGTCTGAGTTTGTTGTTGGATGCCTGATTGGATGAGTTGATAGTGTTTGGTATTCGATAGTTGTCTATTGGCTTCAATGAGGTATTGGTTTCTGTCCATAATGACGATTTTCGATCCTTTATCAGCCGGTTTGATAATAATGTTGGGATTCTGTCGGATTTGTGAAAGGGCCCGCCGCTCATCGCCAGACAAATTGTCAGGGGCCTTCGTTGGTGGTTGATATGAGCGGAGGGTCTGCTTGTTGTTTTGAATGAGTCTTTTGATTGCAGGGTCGAGTTGATGATGAGGTGGTTCCCAGTTGGATGGTTGAGTAAACAGGGGAAACGGGTGTGGTTGGGTATGAGCGTGGAAGTGGCCAATTAATTTAATACGTCTATGATATTTATGAAGATCCCTGTGTAGTTCCTGCCAGTCGAAGTGTAACGGTTGTGGAATGAAGGAGAGTCCCCTCTCCAAAAGTGACCGCTGTATAGGTGATGGGTTGAAGAGTTTGGATAAGTTCAGGATGTTAGAAGAGGAGGTCCAATCCAGGTGCCGGCCAGTAGTAACATCAGGTGGGGCGTCAGTTGGGTTTGTTTTATGGGTACAGACAGCCGCTGGGTTGGGTTCAGGATGATTTATAAATTTAACTGTTGGCACCAATACTGAAAGATTGTCCGGGCTGTGTCAGTGGTCCAGTGGATGTTATCAGTTTGTGTGGTGAAAGTGTCGTGCGGTATTTCTGCCAAAAATGGAAGATTTGTGGCTATGGTGTTGTTAATGAGTGTAAGATTGCTCTGTTGTGTATGGGTAAGGCGGGGTGAAAAATTCATGATTGGAAAGTAGATGTCTGCATTAGGGAATGTATCTATGGCCTGTTTGTAGAGTATTTTCAACTGTTTACATGATGTTTGTCTGGGTCCTCATCCTTATTATTGATCCCGACGGAGAGGACTACTATTTTTGGATGTGGGTTTGGGGCGGTTTTCTTGCAGACCTCGATGAAATGATATAGTTTAGCTCCGGGATAACTGTCCAGTTGAATATTGGGGTTGGAGTGAGATGGAATCCGGTTAATGTTAGAGTCGCCGAGGATTAGAATTTCTTTTTTGCATTGAAATGACCAGTCAGTGATCTTCCGGGTGGGACGGGCCATGTGGTACGTGGGTTTATATGTCTTGGTAATAGGGGATATGGATGGACAAAAGAGGGAGGAAGGAGAAGTAGAGTTTGGGACGTCAGTCTGGGCTGCAGAGTGGTTGGTGCCCAGAGTCACACGGCCAGGCGGGGCAGTCTCTGAAGGTTGCTGTGGTGGGGGTTCAGAGTGGGTTTTCTCAATATTGGCAATTTTAGCCATCTGAGTGTCTTTCATCATGAGTGTTCCCGCTCCACCACAGAACATTTCTTGTGTGTCAGGATTAGACCCCGCCCAGCACATGGTTCCCCGGGCATCAGCACCACCTGTTGATATTTGGGAGAGAGGGGAGATAAGATCCCGGATGATGGTAGAAACATTGGATTCATGAAATGTTGTAGGAAAAAGGGTTGGAGGGGGCGCGACATAATCTAGTTTAGGTAAAGTTGTGTGGATTTCAGCAATCAGATGAATGTCCTTTTTCTTTTGTATATGAGTTGGTGCAGGGTAGTGTTGGGGTAGGAGAGAGGAGATGGTGTCTGCAACGGGATCAGTTCTGGGTTGGTCAACTTGAGTCCGGGGTCCTGGAATTGGATGGTATCCCTGGAAGCTCTGGGAGGTGAGATTGTTAGGGAAGGGACTATGCTCTGTGAATTAAGGGGTAAAACAGTGGAGAGTTGGCGATTTTGGTGGCTACCAATCTGGGCGACTAAGGAAAAAGGTAAGGGTGATGGCATCAAGGGGTTGGTTGAAGTCTGTTGGATATGGGTAGCTGGCTTGGGACCCCAGGTGATTTTCTTTGTCCGTTGTGGTAAGGGGGTAGGTAAATGAGTTGGTTCTGTGGGGATATGTTTGGATTCCTGGTAGCCCTTTCTAGGGGGTTGGGGCACCGGAGTGGTGGTTGATTTCCGGGGTCGTTGAGGCTCCTGAGTGGGGTTAGCTTGAAGAGAATGACGTGGGTAGGGTACGGGTTGCACAGATTGACCTGGTTGTGTAGCTAGGGCTTCCACTGGAGTGGGGAGAAGTGGTGGCCGTTGGGTACCCTGATGTTGTTGTGAATTAATCAGCTCAAGGAGGGAAGGTCTGGGTCCTAAAGAGAGTGTGTGTTTATTAAAGAGTGAAGGTTTGGGACGGGGGAGTGAAGGAAGTAGGGGGAAGTCTTCCTCATTAGCTGCATACGGGATGGAGGGTGGAGAGCCACTACCGCTTGCTGTATATTCTGGAGGGGGTGAGGTGCTGGTCTGGGGGTCGGAGGTGATGCTGTTTGTGGAGAGATGTGAGTCCAGAAGGTGTAGAACTGTCCGAGAGGTTTCTGTTCTGAAGCGGTCCCCGTAGCGCTTTCTTGCCCAACCTAGAGCTATTTGTAGGGATAGTGAATTGAAGGGGGTGATGGTGTTCCGGGTGGAGATGATATTCTGGTAGTGTTCCTGAAGTATATACATGTTGTTCTTCATCCAGAGTGCAGTATTGTTCTGTACCTTATCACGAGTGTCGGTGGAGGGTGTGGATGGTTTAAAGAAGTCCGTTAGTCGACATATTTGCTTAGTCATACCTACTGGGGGGTTGTTAGTAGCTATTGCGTGGTCAATTATGCTTTTGTGGTGTACAGCTTGTATCAGAACATGTTCGATTTTTAAAAAGTTTCAGTTAGGAACATGGTTGCAAGCATGTATGGACAGGACTGTATAGACCACAAACAAGACTGTCGTAATTTTTAAATCAATTATTTAAGCCGAAAATACCAGAAATGCGTCTCTCTGGTCGATGCGGCAGCCATTGTTGCCTGTTGCACATTGTATATCGCTACCCCTCGGTTTCAAGTAAGATGGCATTCTCCCTTGATTTTCTTCATTCATTGTCTATGGTTCCTAGGGCCATACACCCCTTACCCCTCGATCAAAAACATTATTGGGACAGCACTCACATGAACGCTCAAGACGTAGGGAAAGGGGTAGGGGTAAGATAGAGAAATGAGTTTCAGCCTAAGACCTCTTGTGTTAATCTGACTGATAGGGTTATGGAACATAGTGGTAGACCAAGGCCTCCTGTGGTAATCTGACTTGAAGGGTTTTGGAGCGTAGTGTTAGACTAAGACCTCCTGTGACACAAACTAAGCAGTATGCTCTCCCTTTTATACCTCAGGCTATTTTAGACAGCACAACAACCACTTCAAACATACACATTTTACAGTTTTTATTGTACTGTATCTATACAGTATTAATGCTCCAGTTTTAATGGGTGTTACAGCGGGTATGAGCACTCTAATTTCCATTTTAATGGATGAAATAAACATAACATAAAGACTGTACCATTCAGCAGGAGGAAAAATTTCACTTCACAAACAGATGCATTGTTAATTTTCATCAGCCTGGGAGTGGACTTTATATTGAGACAAAGCATAGCAATTAGCAGAGGATGGTTTCGATCCATCGACCTCTGGGTTATGGGCCCAGCACGCTTCCGCTGCGCCAAAGCTGGGGAACAATAGTCTGTAAGGGGGGGGGAAGAAGAGGAAAAAGGGGAAGAGGGAGGGAAGAAGGAAAAAGAGGAAAAGAAGGAGGAAAAAGGAGGAAAAAAGAAGAAATGAGAGAAAAGATGAGAAAGATGCTAAATTACACACATAGTGTAAGAGTTTTATAGTTTCTATTAAGTCAGATTTTAATTTAATTGCTGAAATTTGAATGTTTCTGGGAAATAAGGGAAGTTTAACGTAGATTCAAAGGTCACAGGTTGGATCCCCACCTAGCACCAGATCTTAGGTTCAATCCCCACCTAGTGCCAGAAGATCCAATTACACTGTCCACAACTTTAATGTTCTACTAAACAAAGTTTTGGAGGAATAAGATATTAGTAAGGTTGGGAAAAAATTTAAACAAATAATTTATAACGTTTAGATTGACTTTTGAACAATATATCTGTTTTTAGTACTGCATACATTTAGTAATCGTGCTATATTTGGTCAATTTTAAAAGTTAGTCTTTATAATAAGTATTGTTTAGTAATAAATAATTTTCTTTTTCTTTAAACAATGTATTACAGGTAAAACCAAGCATTTGTAGTTCTCTTTTCTCTAAAAGCTAGTATGTCTTCCAGTAATCATTGCAGGGAAGTAGGGTGTATAAAGGCAAGTCATATGCTCAGCAGTGTGTACACTATCATTTGGAATAATCTTGAAATGAAGCCAATTAATATAATACATGCCAACTTTATTACATTATTGATCTTAACAAAACAATATGTCTTCAGTAACGAATAATATTGTTTAGCACAAGAAATGACTGACTATACAAAGGTTTTTACGCCAGGGAGGAAAATAAGAGAATCAACAAACTAATTCTGTACAAAGAGTAAAACACACATAACATATAAATCACAATACATCATAGTATTGTATGCATAGTAAAATCTAACTATTTACATTTGTATTTACATTATTTATTTACATATTTGATTTTTAATCTGATCTAACCACAACTCTTTTGACAGTGTTTCTGTATTTGGGCAGTAGATAGTGCCTTGATATTGGCTGTGCCCAGTTTCTGCGGTCCTGAATTGTCCACACTTCCTGCAAGTGTTGTACTCCACCTTCCTCTTATTATTATCCAGAATAAGATACCGGATTTTGCGGTAATCCTGCAGGACACAAGTCCATCTTGTAGTATAGTCCTGTTCTTTACCCTTTACTTTCCTTTTTGGATTCTTGTGTAAATCACAGAGTCTGATACAAATGGCTTCCACCAAGCGGCAGCAGTCTGGCCACTGGGCAGGGGAGGCAATGGATCCCAGCACACACCGCTTCAGGCTCTCCACACCAGGAGTAAACTCTGCCCGTAGTTTTGGAGACCTGAACTTTCCTACTATGAGCCTGTCTTGGTGTCTGGCAGCAAACACCACCCGTTGCTGGTCATACGGCAGCAGGCTCTGCCAGAGGTCAATGATGGTGCTGGCCTGTTGGTTGCTCAAGGTCAAACCAGTATGGTTCTTCAGACCCACCAGATACTCTGCTAGGCTGTCCACAAGATCCATTCCCGGCATGTTGTGTTCATCCACAGCCTGAAAAACAACATCAGACCAACGATTAAAAGTTATCACTAATATTACGCACACAATACTGTGGAATAATTACCCATTTAGGTATTCTTTTTCTTAGCTATTCTTTAATCCCTCTTACTAGTTGTTCTTCAGGCATGAAGACGGCTGCAGGCTGGGTAGCTGGGGTGGACACAGAGACAGCAGCAGGCTGGGTAGCTGGGGTGGACACAGAGACAGCAGCAGGCTGGGTAGCTGGGGTGGACACAGAGACAGCAGCAGGCTGGGTAGCTGGGGTGGACACAGAGACAGCAGCAGGCTGGGTAGCTGGGGTGGACACAGAGACAGCAGCAGGCTGGGTAGCTGGGGTAGACACAGAGACAGCAGCAAGGTTTGATTGAGGTGCAGCAAGAGGGATTGTGGTTTTTATTGCAGAGGTGTCAATCAAACTGCCAGATGACGTGGTGGCAGTGCTGGAAACGACCTGGAAGAAAAGAGAAATTGCACGCAGAGTAGCACCCAAACTATTCTCCCAAAGAGATACAATTTTAAGTTTCAAGTTTAACACAAGGTCATTTTAATTCAGTTTATTTAAGAAGAAGGGAGTGCAAACTAATAAAAGGCATTATTAACAGAATTCATTATAATTAACCAACATGTGGCATCATACCTGAGAAGGTTTCCTGGCCATACTGAGGTTGGGCTTCAGTGTTGCAGTGTGTGAGCCACCGAACCGTGGTTTGAATAACTGGGGAAGGATGAAATGTCCCAAGTTACAGTAAATGATCATAGAGTTGTACAGGTCAAAGCAATATACATGGAATTAAAGCTACTGTTTGCATTGATTCTGTTTATATGTTTTATTAAATAGTAGTGCTGGGTACCATTTCAAGGGATAATTTGGGTTGCACTGGACCAGCAGAGGGTCCAGCAGCAGTTGGAGCAGCAGGGTCAGCAGCAGTTGGAGCAGCAGGGTCCAGCAGCAGTTGGAGCAGCAGGGTCAGCAGCAGTTGGAGCAGCAGGGTCCAGCAGCAGTTGGAGCAGCAGGGTCAGCAGCAGTTGACGGAGCTGGGCCAGCTGCAGCAGCAGGTGTGGCTGTCTGCACATTAGTTTTCTAATACAAATATCAAAGAAATCAACAGCCACAAATATAAGTCAATTTTAACAACATACATTATGATTGCATCTTTAGTATACTTCTATCATTTAAGTATCCCAATGAACTTTACCTTCTTAGTGTGAAATCCACACGTGCAGACCTGTGCTCCACCAAAAAGAGACATCTGCCCCCGCTGCTGGAGTGGACACTTCTCTATCTGTAATTCACCAAAATTAAATGCACCAGAATGTTACATGACATTAATTAATTGTTGATAGTTGTTAAAAAAACATGTAAAAAGCTGTACCTTAAGATAGAGCTCATGCCATCTCTTTTGCCTAGGGCCGGTCTATTCCCAGCATCAGTAGGCCAGACCCCTGTAGCGGCAAACGTCCTCAGCCGGGACAGCCATTCATCGTCCCCCATGGCACGATGCTTCTTAGCCTTAGAAGCCATCTGAGATTAAAACTCAATAGGACAATAGGACAATAATGTCAATAGTTAGGCACTTAATAAGGTCCCTTTATTGTATCCAAAAAGACAAAACTATAGTATAAGATTTAATCAAATAATTATATATTACAGGCATGACCATGGAATAGCTAATTTCTATCATCTAAATCTATCTACCTTCATCTTATAGTAAAGCATGTTGTAACATTGCTAGTACAGGGGCTTGAGTCATAATTGAGGCTTAATATAATCATTATCAACATTAACATTATTATATTACAATTATATTTTATTGTCAACAAATACCACAGTGGACTAAAGTTGGGGTAAACGTTTGAATGCTAATCTTAAAGTAATATAAATTATAAGGGACTGATGTCAATTCAATCAATTTATCAGTTCTCTCACTCTCTCTCTCTCTCCCTCTAAAAATTATAAAATATATTATAATAATAATATTTTAAAATAAAAATTAAATTACAGCTAACGTTAACTTAAGATCCTGACGTTACTTAACATATTGATGTTACTTTATACATAAAGTGATACACATAACGTAGCCTATCCTGTTGACTAACGTTATACTCTTCTCAACTAGAAAAGTGCACCGCAACATGACTTCGCAGGCAAATAAACACATAGCTACATACATTACGTGAACATGTAACAGGTTTAATGCACAACATGTGACGGTGACGTTTGGCCTAACGTTACCGTAGCGTTAATACACTAGCTACTACTGCTTACAGCAGCATAACGTTATAAGCTTGTTCTTAACTAGCAAAGTACACAACAATATGACATTGCGGTCAAACAAATACATCAATTACATGAACTTTTGACAAGTTTAATTCATGAGATGTGGTGCCAGTAATAACTTACTTTATTTTCCGTGGAAAAATACCGAGATGAGTCGTCTTCTCTTGCGATTGCAGCAAAGCTGCCATCGAAGCAGAAAATGCGTTTGATTGGTAGGAAATGGAGATGGGCGTTGCCAAGAGGAGGCGCTTTTTTGATTGGCAAGAA
This sequence comes from Etheostoma spectabile, assembly GCF_008692095.1. Lineage (NCBI taxonomy): Eukaryota > Metazoa > Chordata > Actinopteri > Perciformes > Percidae > Etheostoma > Etheostoma spectabile. The sequence continues at coordinate 126,310 of NW_022604323.1, forward strand.
ATGGATATGAAGTCTCTCGTGATTGGCAAAAATGGAAGGGAGCTTTGGGTTTGATTGGTAAGAAAGGAGATGAGAAAGTGGACAAATACGTTCTGGGTAGCGCCAAAGCTGGGGAACAATAGTCTGTAAGGGGGGGGAAGAAGAGGAAAAGGGGAAGAGGGAGGGAAGAAGGAAAAAGAGGAAAAGGAAGAGAAAAAGGAGGAAAAAAGAAGAAATGAGAGAAAAGATGAGAAAGATGCTAAATTACCCACAAAGTGTAAGAGTTTCATAGTTTCTATTAAGTCAGATTTGAATTTAATTGCTGAAATTGGAATGTTTCTGGGAAATAAGGGAAGTTTAACGTAGATTCAAAGGTCACAGGTTCGATCCCCACCTAGCACCAGATCTTAGGTTCCATCCCCACCTAGTGCCAGAAGATCCAATTCCACTGTCCACAACTTTATTGTTCTACTAAACAAAGTTTTGGAGGAATAAGATATTAGTAAGGTTGGGAAACAATTTAAACAAATAATTTATGACGTTTAGATTGACTTTTGAACAATATATCTGTTTTTAGTACTGCATACATTTAGTAATCGTGCTATATTTGGTCAAAATTAAAAGTTAGTCTTTATAACAAGTATTGTTTAGTAATAAATCATTTTCTTTTTCTTTAAACAATGTATGACAGGTAAAACCAAGCATTTTTAGTTCTCTTTTCTCTAAAAGCTAGTATGTCTTACAGTAATCATTGCAGGGAAGTAGGGTGTATAAAGGCAAGTCATATGCTCAGCAGTGTGTACACTATAATTTAGAATAATATTGAAATGAAGCCAATTAATATAATACATGCCAACTTTATTAAATTACTGATCTCAACAAAACAATATGTCTTTAGGTAACGAATAATATTGTTTAGCACAAGAAATGACTGACTATACAAAGGTTTTTACACCAGGGAGGAAAATGAGAGAATCAACAAACTACTTCTGTACAAAGAGTAAAACACACATAACATATAAACCACAATACATCATAGTATTGTTTGCATAGTAAAATCTAACTATTTACATTTTCTATGTACATTATACATTTAAATTTTTGATTTTTTAATCTGATCTAACCACAACTCTTTTGACAGTGTTTCTGTATTTGGGCAGTAGATAGTGCCTTGATATTGGCTGTGCCCAGTTTCTGCGGTTCTGAATTGTCCACACTTCCTGCAAGTGTTGTACTCCACCTTCCTCTTATTAAACCTTGCCTTAGAGGCAGGGCGACCACTGGCAGGTGGAGGTGCGGATGGAGCAAGAGGGGCAACCGGTACATGGGGGGCACGGTATGCTAGTGTTGGAACAGCAAACAAAGTTCCTGGGGCTTGAGGATAGACAGAGGTTGCTTGAGGGAAGAACGACAGAGGACCAGAAGCAGGAGGCTGTGGAAAAATCTGATTCTGGGCTGATGGCTTTGGCATAATAGCTTGTGGGGCAGCGGTGACAGGGGCAGGAGGCTGTAGAAAAAGTGGATTCTGGGCTGATGGCTTTGGCATGATAGCCTGTGGGGCAGTGGTGACGGGGGCTACTCTCTGCCACCACTTTGTCTTTGCCAACCCCACAGTGCTTGGGGGCAGGTTGTAAACATGTTCAGTGCGGTGTGTTTGAGGAGGAGCAGCAGCGTGGATGTTGGCAGGTGGAAGGGCCTCCGAGGCCACAGCAATTCGGGCAGGTAGATTTATTCCCTGCAGGATCAGTGTAACATCCTGGCGCTTCACCCGTTTATTATGCCACTGCATGAGGGTTGTTTGATTGATCTCAACCAGCTGCAGTGTAGTGCTCTGCATGATGGCTCCATTACCCAGAATAAGCTGCCGGATTTTGCGGTAATCCTGCAGGACACAACTCCATCTTGTAGCATAGTCCTGTACTTTACCCTTTACTTTCCTTTTTGGATTCTTGTGTAAATCACAGAGTCTGATACAAATGGCTTCCACCAAGCGGCAGCAGTCTGGCCACTGGGCAGGGGAGGCAATGGATCCCAGCACACACCGCTTCAGGCTCTCCACACCAGGAGTAAACTCTGCCCGTAGTTTTGGAGACCTGAACTTTCCTACTATGAGCCTGTCTTGGTGTCTGGCAGCAAACACCACCCGTTGCTGGTCATATGGCAGCAGGCTCTGCCAGAGGTCAATGATGGTGCTGGCCTGTTGGTTGCTCAAGGTCAAACCTGTATGGTTCTTCAGACCCACCAGATACTCTGCTAGACTGTCCACAAGATCCATTCCCGGCATGTTGTGTTCATCCACAGCCTGAAAAACAACATCAGACCAACGATTAAAAGTTATCACTAATATTACGCACACAATACTATGGAATAATTACACATTTAGGTATTCTTTTTCTTAGCTATTCTTTAATCCCTCTTACTAGTTGTTCTTCAGGCATGGAGACTGCTGCAGGCTGGGTAGCTGGGGTAGAAACAGAGGCGGCAGCAGGCTGGGTAGCTGGGGTAGAAACAGAGGCGGCAGCAGGCTGGGTAGCTGGGGTAGAAACAGAGGCGGCTGCAGGCTGGGTAGCTGGGTAGAAACAGAGGCGGCTGCAGGCTGGGTAGCTGGGGTAGAAACAGAGGCGGCTGCAGGCTGGGTAGCTGGGGTAGAAACAGAGGCGGCTGCAGGCTGGGTAGCTGGGGTAGACACAAAGGCAGCAGCAGGCTGGGTAGCTGGGGTAGACACAAAGGCAGCAGCAGGCTGGGTAGCTGGGGTAGACACAAAGGCAGCAGCAGGCTGGGTAGCTGGGGTAGACACAAAGGCAGCAGCAGGCTGGCTGGATGAAGCAACACCTGGCCTGGAACAGATGCTGATGTTATCAGGTTCACAACTGTTGGGTCTAGATCCTGGTCCTCAAAGCCTTCATCTTCCTGCTCCTCCTCAATGTTGATATCTTCCAACAGCTCATCTGTCTTCTCAGAGTCTGGGTTCATGTCCTGAATGGGCTGCCCTGTCTGATTATGCAAGTAGTCAACACCAATGAGCTCTCCTGGGAGGTGGACAACATAATAAAGAGAGATCTTATTAGCATGAATGAGCACAAATACATAAATCATCATCATCATCATCACTTTATTTATAAAGCGCTTTCACATCAGCAGTAGCTGAACAAAGTGCTGTACATGAAGGCAGCAAACACAGATAAAAATAACAATCACAATATCATAAAAATAAATAAACAATAATATGTAAATGCAGAGTTGATGAATGTTGAATAACATGCCTGCTGCTTAACATACCGGTGTATTTGGGCGGAGGCTGGAAAAACGGAACATACTTCCGACCAAGCACCTTCAGACTATTGGTGTTGACCGACTGGACAAGGTCTCCAGAGTAGCTGAGGAGATGCGAGGGTTTGGTGGCAAGAGACTGTGCAGCCCGGTCCTGGTTCCACCTGCTAAGGCCTTCTAGCAGAAACAGCTGAAAGTTTAGGCTGTTGGCCTTTGTTCCTGAAATTAAATTTGAATTCCCTCATTACTGAGAAGAATAGTCAACACTATATTATAATATAATGTAATATAAATTATAACATATATACACATAAATAAATATACATAAAACAATCACCTGGAATAAACCTGTTCAGGTGCAAATGAAAGGATTCCAGTGATGTTGAGCCTCTTGCACACCTGTAGTTCTTCAGAACAATGCCCTCCTTGGTGGTGATGGAGCCGGTCTCTGTGTAGAGAGCCACGCCTGGCAAATCCTGAATGCACTTAACGTGTCTCTTTTGCACACGCCAGATATGCTCCATTCTGACCCGATCCAGGAGTGGAACACCCAGCAGATCTCTCCCCTTTTCTCCCATTAGTTCCTGCAAAAGGTGGTTTGTAAGATTGATGGTGGTCTCCTGTCCTCTGGTCTTTCTTCTGCAGTGGAGAGCAAGCTCGTATTTAGTGATGCTCTTATCCACCATTGCATCAGTAATACCAGGAACACCATCTTGCTGCATTTGCACTCTCTTGGAACGGCGTAAAACAGCAACATCCTCTGGATCCCACTCAAAAATACACGTTGATAGACGTGCCATGAAAATGGGGTACAGAGGATGGGCGTCTGTGGTACAACCAGCTGCTAGCCGTCGCATGAAGTGGTAGATGTCCAGACGTATGTTGAGGTCTGGCCATCCACCAAATCTTCTCTGGAGTTTGGTCTGTCCATCTGTCTCCATGCAGCAGCCAGTGTCCACATAAAGCAGCTTTGGGGGAGGCACACCTGCCTGGCTGTACCTTGTTATGATGCCATCCACCATGGCATCCAGGCCAGGTCCTTCCTGTGCAGTCAGCACACTGACAAGAATCTGACCCAGCTCATTACTTACAGAAGTCATCCACAGTGCCGTCCCCTTTGCTGCCCCTGACAGCTTCTTGGTGATCTGTCATTACACATACAAAACAAAAAGTGATTCATATCTTAAGTAAACCTGCTGTGGCAACTATGATAACACTGCATTTTTTATGTCATGTTTGTAATCTAAAAATGTTTTACCTTCTTGGTAGAGTCCATTTTTATAATAGACCCAAAGACAGAAGTGATTCTGGCCTTTATGTGGTCTATTCTACTCATGATGTCCTTTCCGTAGACTGTCATAAGCCACCTGTGGGTTGGTACAGCTACGGGCTCTGGGGGCTCCTGACAGACTACAGGAAGAAGGCTAGGACGTTCCATGAAGGCTGAACACTCGCCAAGGTACCTGGCCAGGCGCTGCAGCCACTCCTCACTGTGGTTCTCCTTTAATTGCTTGGCCAGGCGGGCCGAGCTGTTCCCCAGTGTCCTTTCCCTCAGTAGGCGTATGACACGAATGTCACATGCATACCTACAGTACATAATGCAAAATGAAAATCAAACAGAAATCAAGGGACTGTGACAAGATAAAGTCAAGAGAAGAAGAAAATCACTGAGGCTGGAGAGGAGGAAACGACTGTGATAAGGTCCAGCTGGTCTAAAATACTGACACCCGAAGACAGGTAGGATGCTTTGCATCCTGAGTTGCTGCACCTGAGGGTCTCCGTGATCATCAAATAGTTCCTGTCGATATCTAGTACCAGTCGTGCCCTTTTGTGACTACCTCCTCCTGTGAGGTGCCCCCCACATTTGGGACAGATCACTCTGATCCTCCACAGGTGGTATGGCATCCACACAAGAAGGCGGTGGCAGAAAAAGCGTTCTGGAGTGGGGACCTGGTGGTAGATCAGGGATGGGGTAGGTGGATCATACCAGAGTTTCAGGTCATCCCTTAGACGCTGGTTTCGCCACAGTGTAGATGAGATCCACTGCTGGTCTTGAACAGGGAGGCTATTTCTCAGTTTGACAGGCAACCAGGATTGACAGGATCCAGATGATGCAGGCAGAGGCACTAGTGGGGCAGATAAAGTAGATCCATCCTAATTGACAGAAAGAAAAAGATTGGTGTATAAAAAGATAGCTATTGTAAATTTGAAATGTTGAATAAAAAGAATAACTTTTGTAAATGTGAAACAAAACATTAAAAAAAGAATTACAGAGCCAGCTGAATCTGAGGGGATATCAATGGCAGGGCGCTTGTTGGTCCTCACAGAGACTGTAGAAGAGGAAGGGGGAAGAGAGAAAGGGGAGATTGTCCTTATGGTTTTAGGATTGGACGCAGAATGGGAGACAGTGGGACTGACAGAGGCCGCAGCAAGGTTTGATTGAGGTGCAGCAAGAGGGATGGTGGTTTTTATTGCAGAGGTGTCAATCAAACTGCCAGATGACGTAGTGGCAATGCTGGAAACAACCTGGAAGATAAGAGAAATTGCACGCAGAGTAGCACGCAAACTATTCTCCCAAAGAGATACAATTTTAAAGTTTCAAGTTTAACACAAGGTCTTTTTAATTCAGTTTATTTAAGAAAAAGGGAGTGCAAACTAATAAAAGGCATTATTAACTAAATGCATTATAATTAAACAATATGTGGCATCCTACCTGAGAAGGTTTCCTGGCCATACTGAGGTTGGGCTTCAGTGTTGCAGTATGTGAGCCACCGAACCGTGGTTTGAATAACTGGGGAAGGATGAAATGTCCCAAGTTACAGGAAATGATCATAGAGTTGTACAGGTCAAAGCAATATACATGTAATTAAAGCTACTGTTTGCATTGATTCTGTTTATATGTTTTATTAAATAGTAATGCTGGGTACCATTTCAAGGGAGAATTTGGGTTGCATTCGACCAGCAGAGGGTCCAGCAGCAGTTGGAGCAGCAGGGTCAGCAGCAGTTGACGGAGCTGGGCCAGCTGCAGCAGCCGGTGTGGCTGTCTGCACATTAGTTTTCTAATACAAATATCAAAGAAATCAACAGCCACAATATAAGTCAATTTTAACAACATACATTATGATTGCATCTTTAGTATTTATCTATCATTTAAATATCCCAATTAACTTTACCTTCTTAGTGTGGAATCCACACGTGCAGACCTGTGCTCCACCAAAAAGAGACATCTGCCCCCGCTGCTGGAGTGGACACTTCTCTATCTGTAATTCACCAAAATTAAAATGCACCAGAATGTTACATGACATTAATTAATTGTTGATAGTTGTTAAAAAAACATGTAAAAAGCTGTACCTTAAGATAGAGCTCATGCCATCTCTTTTGACTAGGGGCTGGTCTATTCCCAGCATCAGTAGGCCAGACCCCTGTAGCGGCAAACGTCCTCAGCCGGGACAGCCATTCATCGTCCCCCATGGCACGATGCTTCTTAGCCTTAGAAGCCATCTGAGATTAAAACTCAATAGGACAATAGGACAATAATGTCAATAGTTAGGCACTTAATAAGGTCCCTTTATTGTATCCAAAAAGACAAAACTATAGTATAAGATTTAATCAAATAATTATATATTACAGGCATGACCATGGAATAGCTAATTTCTATCATCTAAATCTATCTACCTTCATCTTATAGTAAAGCATGTTGTAACATTGCTAGTACAGGGGCTTGAGTCATAATTGAGGCTTAATATAATCATTATCAACATTAACATTATTATATTACAATTATATTTTATTGTCAACAAATACCACAGTGGACTAAAGTTGGGGTAAACGTTTGAATGCTAATCTTAAAGTAATATAAATTATAAGGGACTGATGTCAATTCAATCAATTTATCAGTTCTCTCTCACTCTCTCTCTCTCTCCCTCTAAAAATTATAAATATATTATAATAATAATATTTTAAATAAAATTAAATTACAGCTAACTAACGTTAACTTAAGATACTGACGTTACTTAACATATTGATGTTACTTTATACATAAAGTGATACACATAACGTAGCCTATCCTGTTGACTAACGTTATACTCTTCTCAACTAGAAAAGTGCACCGCAACATGACTTCGCAGGCAAATAAACACATAGCTACATACATTACGTGAACATGTAACAGGTTTAATGCACAACATGTGACGGTGACGTTTGGCCTAACGTTACCGTAGCGTTAATACACTAGCTACTACTGCTTACAGCAGCATAACGTTATAAGCTTGTTCTTAACTAGCAAAGTGCACAACAATATGACATTGCGGTCAAACAAATACATCAATTACATGAACTTTTGACAAGTTTAATTCATGAGATGTGGTGCCAGTAATAACTTACTTTATTTTCCGTGGAAAAATACCGAGATGAGTCGTCTTCTCTTGCGATTGCAGCAACTGCCATCGAAGCAGAAAATGCGTTTGGATTGGTAGGAAATGGAGATGGGCGTTGCCAAGAGGAGGCGCTTTTTTGATTGGCAAGAAATGGATATGAAGTCTCTCGTGATTGGCAAAAAATGGAAGGGAGCTTTGGGTTTGATTGGTAAGAAAAGGAGATGAGAAAGTGGACAAATACGTTCTGGGTAGCGCCACTCTGCTCTGCTAGCATCAATTAGGGGCTGGAAAATGTGTGATCGACATTTTGAGGGGAGGTTTGGGAATCTGTGGCAAACAAGGTTCCAACATTTTACGGCTTGTAAAGTTACACATTTGGTAGACCTTGCAACTATCTTTTATTTGAGCTCCCTGATTACTCACACATTGATCATTCACATGTAAGACTTGTGATTGGCTGGTGTTTTAAAAAAAGGCATTGTGAGTACAGATATAAACATCAGTAAGGAGTCTACCAAGTTGCCTCTTATCATTTTAGTTTGGACACCCAGTGAGGCTTACAATGTAAAGAGAGGAGCCTGGTTGGGCTAGAACTCTCCTCTGCTGGATCGGGCTGTACTGCACCGCCTAATGAAAATATACACCCTTGACATATGGATACTCCTAATATTAACATATAGGCTTATATTGGAATCTCGTCAACCTACATGTAGGTGTACCTATATTTAAATAAACACACAGTAGCAAAGCTTATGCAGCGTTTTTTAATTTACCTGTGTTTTTTTCTGTGATCGACAACTCTGTCCGGCTTATTTACAGTGGGTACGGAAAGTATTCAGACCCCTTTAAATTTTTCACTCTTTGTTTCATTGCAGCCTTTTTCCAAAAATCAAAAAAGTTCATTTTATTTCTCAGTAATGTACACTCAGCAACCCATCTTGACAGAAAAAACAGAAATTTAGAAATTTTTGCATATTTATTAAAAAACAAAAACTGAAATATCACATGGTCATAAGTATTCAGACCCTTTGTTCAGTATTTAGTAGAAGCACCCTTTTGATCTAATACAGCCATGAGTCGTTTTGGGAAAGATGCAACAAGTTTTTCACATCTGGATTTGGGTATCCTCTGCCATTCCTCCTTGCAGATCCTCTCCAGTTCTGTCAGGTTGGATGGTAAACGTTGGTGGACAGTCATTTTCAGGTCTCTCCAGAGATGCTCAATTGGGTTTAAGTCAGGGCTCTGGCTGGGCCATTCAAGAACAGCACGGAGTTGTTGTGAAGCCACTCCTTCGTTATTTTAGCGGTGTGCTTAGGGTCATTGTCTTGTTGGAAGGTAAACCTTCGGCCCAGTCTGAGGTCCAGAGCACTCTGGAAAAGGTTTTCGTCCAGGATATCCCTGTACTTGGCCGCATTCATCTTTCCCTCGATTGCAACCAGTCGTCCTGTCCCTGCAGCTGAAAAACACCCCCACAGCATGATGCTGCCACCACCATGCTTCACTGTTGAGACTGTATTGGACAGGTGATGAGCAGTGCCTGGTTTTCCTCCACACATACCGCTTAGAATTAAGGCCAAAAAGTTCTATCTTGGTCTCATCAGACCAGAGGATTTTATTTATCACCATCTTGGAGTCCTTCAGGTGTTTTTAGCAAACTCCATGCGGGCTTTCATGTGTCTTGCACTGAGGAGAGGCTTCCGTCGGGCCACTCTGCCATAAAGCCCCGACTGGTGGATTGCTGCAGTGATGTTGACTTACTACAACTTTCTCCCATCTCCCGACTGCATCTCTGGAGCTCAGCCACAGTGACCATTGGGTTCTTCTTTGCCTCTCTCACCAAGGCTCTTCTCCCCGATAGCTCAGTTTGGCCGGACGGCCAGCTCTAGGAAGGGTTCTGGTCGTCCCAAACGTCTTCCATTTGAGGATTATGGAGGCCACTGTGCTCTTAGGAACCTTAAGTGCAGCAGAAATTTTTTGTAACCTTGACCAGATCTGTGCCTTGCCACAATTCTGTCTCTGAGCTCTTCAGGCAGTTCCTTTGACCTCATGATTGTCATTTGCTCTGACATGCACTGTGAGCTGTAAGGTCTTATATAGACAGGTGTGTGGCTTTCCTAATCAAGTCCAATCAGTATAATCAAACACAGCTGGACTCCAATGAAGGTGTAGAACCATCTCAAGGATGATCAGAAGAAATAGACAGCACCTGAGTTACATATGAGGGTCACGGCAAAGGGTCTGAATACTTATGACCATGTGATATTTCAGTTTTTCTTTTTTAATAAATTTGCAAAAATTTCTACATTTCTGTTTTTTTTCTGTCCAAGATGGGTGCTGAGTGTACATTACTGAGATAAAATGAACTTTTTGATTTTTGGAAAATGGCTGCAATGAAACAAAGAGTGAAAAATTTAAAGGGGTCTGAATACTTTCCGTACCCACTGTATGTAGCATGGAAGCTAGCGTTAGCTAACTAGCAGCCAGCCTGCTTCCAAACAAATACTTTTTATTATATCTCAACACTTTTTAACAGTCAAACTGAAACACTGGCGGTGAGCTCCAGGTCCTGCAGCTGCAGACGGACATGGATAGCTTCAGACCCGCTCACCACTAGTGTTGTTGGAATAGCAAGCTAGCGTTAGCAAACTAACCCCGCTTATAAATAAATACATTTTAATTATCCTAACACTTTAAACAGTCAAACTGAAACACTGGCGGTGAGCAGCCACGGACGGACCGCCATCAATGGGTATAATGCGTGCCTTTTAAATTAAATTTTTATTTTTTTTAAGCGGGCTTGTTGGTTAGTTTGCTAACGCTAGCTTGCTATTCCCCAACACTGGCGGTGGGCTCATGGGGGGTTGCGCCGCTGCTATCGGGTCTGGAGCTTTCCATGTCCCGCTGGAGATCAGATCCCGTTGAGGTTGGCAGCGGAGATTTCTAGCGATGTTTTCCCCGCTGGCCGAGCCCCACTGACGGCGGTCCGTCTGCGTCTGCAGGACCTGGAGCTCAGCGCCAGTGTTTCAGTTTAACTGTAAAAAGTGTTGAGCTAATTAAAAGGTATACAGTATTTAGAAGCAGGCTGGATGCTAGTAAGCTTATGCTAGCTTTCATGCTACATAAATAAGCCGGACAGAGTTTCCCTCATCTGGGGATAAAAACCCTGCTGCCCCCTCCCCCCCATCCTGTTGGCTCAGAGCTCCACAGACTAAGTCCACAGTACAACTTAGTTTTGCACCAATGTATCGCAAGAAGTGTTGCAAAAGTCGAGGGTGCAGACTCGCCGCTGTGGAAAAGTGACTGAAGTGAAAAAAAAAATGAAATAAAGTACAAGTACAGAATTTTTTCTACAAGCTCTCAAATCATATTCTCTAAGTGCTCACATCACATCTACCGCGCTCTCACATTTGCACCATATTTACCTTCATATTCTTTGTTGAACTTTATTGCTTTACAAACACCAAAGCAAGTAAGCACTGTGACTAACATTACTCTTCTGAAGTGATTTTGGAGAGGGAAATTAGGTAGAAATACGCTGGTTGACACCATTGTATTCATATAATAATCAATCCAGGTTAACGTGAATGACAGTGACTACATGTTGCTTCCTCTAATTTCAGGTTGTGGTTGACTAGCGGGGTCAGCTCGATAGTTTGATAAACTGACCAGACCTGCATGCCTCTTGTTTCTTTGGGCTAGTTGTATTAGCTTTAGCTTGGCTGATAGCAGCTTTCTGCTTGTTTCTTTAAGCTAACTATTTAGCTTTAGCCTGGCTGGTAGCAGCTTTCTGCTTGTTTCTTTAAGCTAACAATATTAGCTTTAGCTTGGCTGATAGCAGCTTTCTGCGGTGGGAATGCCCGGGAGACGTTGTGATTATGTTGCATTAATCACGGGTTTAGTTTGTATTTGAGGGAACATAAAACCCCAACTACTGTAGCGTCACTCACTACCCATCAAATACTATGACATCACTGTGTCGGAGGCAGCTGTTGCCAACGGTAGGCTACTTTTCTACACAGGAAGAGCCTCACTTCCCATACCAAACCCCGTCGGACTAACGTCACATACACACGTGCCCCACTGGCTACCTGTCTTAAAGGGGAATGGTCGGATGGTAATAATCATGTAAAGAAGAAACGGTGAAAGGTTACTTTTCTATCAAGCAGCAAAAAAGTATTAACGTCAACATCGTAACGTCCTGCAATGTGACTTTCGCGCATGCGCACATCGCGATGTCAATGCTAAAACACAATATCATTCAGCCCTAACTGACGGTATACTTCAGTAGCTAGTTTGCCACTTTTATCTTGGGTAATGCCACATGTAAGTATATCTTAGTTTATTTAGATACCCACATAAGGTTATACTACGTACACTGTATAACAATACATTACGTGTTTCTTTATTTCATCTTACATTTTTGCTAGCCTGTTGTGTAGTTATATTGTTTTACAATTATCTTTGTTTAATATCTGTGACTCATTACTATCTAAGTAACTGGTCATTGTGTTTTTCTCCCAGTTTCACCCTTGTTACTCAAATAAACGTGTTACAAGGATCCCGGTCGCCATGCTTGATGGTGGAAGGTGTTTAGCCGCTGGTCAGATTGCACAGCGTTACGTACGTGAAGGACAAGACATATTTCATGGTAAGTATTCCAGGTAATCTCTGCACCTCTAATCTCTGCACCTCTGTTATTCTAATATTACCATGTAATAAAATTGAAACAGGTAGTTTTGCATTTTCCACCACTGATTCATGGTTTTTATTTCAGAAACTACCAGAAGGATTTCCAAGTAATCACTACACCTCTGTTTTGTATTATTACCATGTATTAAATCGAAACAGGCAGTTTTCCATTTGGCACCATGCGCCATTTCTTGCCTAAAACAATATAACCAACAATATGTTAATTAAATTTGATAGATGTAACTCCCTGATGGTCTAATGGCTAGGATTTGGCGCCCTCCAACCCCGCGGCTGGGGTTCAGTTCCCGGTCAGGGAATGGTCAGGACTTGACAGATACAGATTTAAAAGAGCAAGTTTTTGGTTGATTTGTCAAATTCTTCCTCATTAGTTTAACGTTTTAAAGACTACCATTTCCTTTAAATCAGACCCCGACAGTGATGTATCCTTTTGTCATCATTGATGGGTCATAAACACTTCATCTGCCTCCATCTCAATAACATTCTTTTCATTTTTTTCAAGCAGTAACTAAACCCCTTACCAACATTTTTAACTGAAAACCAATGTATGTGAGTGTCAAGTATGTTATTGTTGGATTCAGGTCCAAATTTTGACATTTTAGTGCAATGCAAAGGTGCATAACAGATTTTTTTTTCTACATACCTAGAGCGATGCAAGCAGGGGGGGCCGACTAGTCAAGGACAGCAAGAACTTGGTATTTAAGACTACAAACTGACTATGTGACAGATGTGTAATCTGTCTGTCCTGCCTTCTGAAGCTCTAGCCAGGCGCCACTCCTCGCCTAAAACAATATGATCATTCCAGTAAGTGAAAAGAAAACTCACATCTATCAAAGATAACTTTGATAGATGTGACTCCCTGTGGTCTAGTGGCTAGGATTCGGCGCTCTCACCGCCGCGGCCCGGGTTCGATTCCCGGTCAGGGAATGGTCAGGACTTGAGAGACTCAGGTGTGATGTTTGAAAGAATAAGTTCCTGAACTTGATTTTGATTTGTCAAATTCTTCCTCATTAGTTTAAATGAACTGACAACATCATTTATATGACTTACAAGTTCTCAAAGACTCACACTATCTCAAACTGCTTATCCTTTAGACAGCTAGTCTCTTTTTCTTTTCTCTCACTTTTGTCTCTATCTGGCCTAAGTATTTGCTTGTATTACATCAAGTGACCTGCATACCAATGACCGTAAAGATTAATATGTACAGTACATGGTTTTCAGAACTGTACCTTCAGATATAGGTAAGGCCACTTGGGTTTTATCTTTGGCTGCTC